>NC_139217.1:192971782-193059282 GCF_055691185.1 Crinia signifera
TGGTGCGGGTTTTTTTTAGGGTGGGGGTGTTAAGTGGGGGGTGGGAGGGGGTGGGGTGGGGGGTGTGGGTTTGTTGGGAGATAAAGGGGAGAATGGGGGAAAAAAAAGGGAAAATGGGGAAAACAATGTATGCAGACAAATAAATATGTATAAATACAGAAAAAACCTAAAAAACATATATAGAATAAACTAAACATGTGGAGAACATCCAGACATATTATAGGAGTGCAATAAGAATATGGGTTATCTCAAAAAAATGAAAGGGGGTTATTTTCATTGAGTCCTTTTGGGGCAAGAGTGTCCAATCTGTAGATCCATCGGCTCTCAAGTTTCTTTAGAGCTAGCCCACGGTCACCACCGCGAGGAGGTGGGGGTACCCAGTCAATGATGCGACAGCGAAGGCTCGAGTTCTGGTGACCTGCCGCTAGGAAGTGGCGAGGAACGGGTAGTTCAGCTTTTTTCGTTTCCAGGGCTGCCCTAAATCGAGTTGCGGTGATTAGCCATCCTTTCTCGGAACTTTCTTGAAGTCATCCCGATATAGGCAAGGCCACAAGGGCAGTGGAGAAGGTACACAACATGGTCCATTTGACAGTGCAGGCGATACTTGATCTTGATCTGTCTGCCTGTGTGTGGGTGTGGAAATGTCGGGCCAGGGATGAGGCTATTGCAGGTGGTGCAACCTGCGCAGCGGAAGCAGCCGGGTCCGTTTAGAGTAGAGCCAAGTAGTATTTGATTCTATCTGTGGGCTTGTTGTTGGTCTCATGGAGTAGTTCCTTTAGGTTAGGACTTTCTTGTATGCTACCATAGGGGGGCCAAAGTTATGCATTTTCAGGTTTGGTCAGATGCCAGGATAGGCCAGTGTTTTCTTATGCTTGTCTGTACCTTGGAGGAAGCATGGTCAAATTTATTGACGAAAACCATTCGCTCTGGTTTTGGGGTTTGAGTCTCCAGTCGGGGGTTGTTCATTTTGTTCTTGCCTTAGTCAGGCAACTCGATTAGGGCAGCCCTGGAAACGAAAAAGCTGAACTACCCGTTCCTCGCCACTTCCTAGCGGCAGGTCACCAGAACTCGAGCCTTCGCTGTCGCATCATTGACTGGGTACCCCCACCTCCCTCGCGGTGGTGACCGTGGGCTAGCTCTAAAGAAACTTGAGAGCCGATGGATCTACAGATTGGACACTCTTGCCCCAAAAGGACTCAATGAAAATAACCCCCTTTCCATTTTTTTGAGATAACCCATATTCTTATTGCACTCCTATAATATGTCTGGATGTTCTCCACATGTTTAGTTTATTCTATATATGTTTTTTTAGGTTTTTTCTGTATTTATACATATTTATTTGTCTGCATACATTGTTTTCCCCATTTTCCCCTTTTTTTCCCCATTCTCCCCTTTATCTCCCAACAAACCCACCACCCCCCACCCCACCCCCCTCCCCACCCCCCACTTAACACCCCCACCCTAAAAAAACCCCGCACCAACACCCACCCCACCAACCCCTCCCCAACCCCCCCCCCCTCCCCCCCTTTTTTTTTCCCCCCTTTTTCCTTTTCCCCCCTTCCCCCTTCCCCTTCCCCCCCCCTTTTTCTTCTTCTCCCCCCCCCCCCCCTTGTTGTATCTCTCTTTGCCTTTATCCTCTACCTCAACCCCATATCATCCACTTCACTCCTACAACACTCCTCCCTATTTAACATTAATACCCCAACCTATGCACCTCTGGTATCAGGTTATCACTCCCCCTAAATTCCACCATGGGAACTTTACCACAGCCCAATGACACAATAGTGGGCACTTAGCATCCCTAGCTGTCACTATGGGTCCATCACTCTCCAACCTAGGAGTGCGCAGCTCCGCCCCTCCAGGTCTTAATATGATGCACTCAGCGGTCCCTACACCTCTTCCCTACCCGTCCCTGCACACTGGTCTCTATAGTTAAAATGACCCGGCTAATACCTTGTTAATTACAACATATGCACGGCTAGATTATCCTATTTACCCCCGCTACTTATATGCTAGGATTGCCGTCAGTGTGATTTAAATGTTTCCGTGCTTCTGAACAGTTTATATCTCCTATATTGCGCACAGCTCCGGGAAACCCGGAAGCGTGTGCGTTCCAGCCTTGCGCTCCACAGGCCTCTTCCGGCCGACGCACTTCCGGTGATACCGGAAGTCCTATAGCGCTACACTGACTCCGGTCTGTGGCGCTGCGCAGCTGCATCCCCTTAACTTAAGGTATAAATAGCCGGACCAGAGGGCAGTCAGATCAGCTGGCTGACCCTGTCTGTACCCAGGCTGTTCCTGCTCCGTTGATTATGTGACTTCTATTTGAAAAACGTAACTATGCTTTACTTTCATGTATTTCTGCATGTTCTTCATTTTCAGCTAGATATGCAGTCATGTAAATATCTGATGTATTGTCTGTATATTCTAGGCTCCTTGATAAAGGTCCATGTTGGGACCGAAACGTCTGGGCTTATATACTTCTCAGTGCTAATAACGATGTTGACTCGTTTGGATTAAAAACTTCTTTGCTTTTATCACAAGGCTGATTTGTGATTGTGGCGAGTGCTCTGCTTCTACACCACTGTGTGTGGATCTCCTGGATTTGTATTAAGGGGCATGCGATTGCATGTACCTTTTGCTGGGCACCCCACCGTTGTCTATATTTGGGTGAGAGTGCGGTCTTTCTCTGTTTCTAGATTATGAGGCTTTGACCTCCTGACCTGACACCCACATTTAAAACCTGGTACGTTTAGACCAGGAGTCAGCACCCTGAACTACTGCCCACTACTATACTGACCAGTAGTTTCCCCTCCCCTCCCCCACCTTACTTTGTATACAGTGCTTATATTTGTGTTTAGTTATACCCTCCCACGCCTATCCCTGACCAATATGGCCACAGGGGGTTTTTTGGATGACGTTTTACTCTTACAGGCCGAGCATGGCATAGTCTCTTTGACCGATGACGACGCCGACAAAGTCCTATTTGATCTCTCTGACTTTGACTCACTACCCACCTGAGTCACCCACCGACCTCTACCAAAGACTCCTAAAGATCAAAAACGCGAGGTAGACCTGTCACTCCACGGACATTTTCTATCAGAATACTATAGAAAAAAATGTATCCCCAGGGGGTTTAGAATCGCCAACGTCCCCACCATCGGCAGACGGAACCCCACATTTTGCAGCCGCTGGTGTGGGGTCCTTAATAAATGCTCCTTCGACCTAATGTTGCTCGTGGTCGAGGGAGGTAGGAGCTGAACTGAAAAAAGTAAAACTGGACATAGACGAATTCAGCACAGCCCATCTGGCCACCATTAAAACCGATAAAAATAGTAACTTTATTGATAAAATTAAAACCCAAATTGAAGCCTATAAAACAAGACCTTATCTCTTTCAAACGCAACAAGCTCGCGGTGGTCACATCCGACTACAAAAACCATACCGTCTACAGGTGGTTGGTGGGTGACTCAGGCCCTGCCCGCTCTCAGCGCCCTTTCGCCAGAGACGGCAAAGAAACCCTTATCAGTTCAACACTGGGTCCTCCCACCTCAGCATCAGAAAACGAACAATCAGAATCCCAGTCTGATTTTTTAGACGCAGGCCCCAGCAGCTCCATCAAACCGGAAAACCCCCAAGAGGAAGGGGAGGCGCCCACACCCCCGCTGCGGTCGTCTCAGGCAAACGGATCCGCAAGCAGGTTCAGAACTAGTCTTCAACCTGTCTGATCACGAACTGACACCGGCAATGACATCCCTACTGTCCAAAGGACTTTCCTTTGTACCCACCCACCCCCATGACGGTTTTGATACCACGGTTGATATTTATAAATTTGGACGTAAATTACGGTTACAAGAACAATTTGCTGACAGCAGAATCCGAAACCCCCAGATCTAAATTCCATAAACCCTCGACGTTCGACCCCTTATCCACCAACGCCAGTATAAAGACCTTCACGAGACTGGTAGAAAGGGATGCCCAACAGGCACCATCAAAACCCAGGTACGACAACCTCACCAGGACGGAACGAGAGGCATTGAAAGAATTGAAAGGGGACCCCAACCTGGTAATAAGACCGGCTGACAAAGGGGGAGGTGTGGTAGTCCCAAACTGGTCAGACTATCACTCAGAAGTGATCCGACAGTTAGAGGACAGTAATACGTATAAACCTGTACCTCACAACCCCATACCCGAATTTAAACGGGTCGTTGACAAAATCATTCTAAAAGGGCTGACATCCAACTACATCACCAAGGACACATTTGACTACCTGACGGTAGATTACCCAGTATGTCCCATTATATACACCTTGCCGAAAGTCCATAAGTCGCACTCTCACCCTCCCGGGAGGCCCATCATCTCGGCCCGAGGATCTCTATTACAACCGCTGGCTATCTTTGTGGACAACTACCTCCACCACTTGTCACCTCGAGTGACACCTACATCAGAGACACATCTGACTTTATCGACCAATTAAAAACGGTCGACATCTCCTCTCAACATGTACTCCTCGCCACAATGGATGTGAACTCCCTTTATACCGTGATCCCACATTCTGACGGCCTCCGTGCCCTAAGGTCCAGACTGGACACACGTCCGATACTAACACCTCCAACCGACTTCCTGACGGAACTGGCCGAAACCATCCTCTACCACAACCACTTCATGTACCAGAAGAAGTACTTCGTACAGGTGTCCGGGACCGCGATGGGGTCGAACCTGGCGCCTTCCTACGCGTGTACCTACATGCTTGACTACGAGCATAGATACATATTACCCCAATACTATGAGAAGATCAAATTCTATAGAAGATATATAGATGATGTCTTTCTGATCTGGGCAGGCTCACCTGATGAATTCTCTGAAATGGTCAACCACCTCAATGCTAAGGACCATCCAATCAAATTCACACACCTCATCGAAAAGGACTCAATTAACTTTCTGGACATCACGGTCCATATCAAGGGATGGAGAACTCCAAACCAGCCTGTATCGTAAGGCCACGGACAGAAACACCCTCCTCCTCACATCCAGCCAACACCCACCAACGCTTAAAGAACATCTTCCAATCTCCCAGTTTAATGCGAGTTATGCGTAACAACACGTCCAATACCACTATGGAAACTCAACTGGTTGAGATGACCGACCGTTTTAAACAGCGGGGATACTCAGAAACAACCTAAAGCGCTGCCTGACTAAGGCAAGGAACAAAATGAACAACCCCCGACTGAGACTCAAACCCCAAACCAGAGCGAATGGTTTCGTCAATAAATTTGACCATGCTTCCTCCAAGTACAGACAAGCATAAGAAAACACTGGCCTATCCTGGCATCTGACCAAAACCTGAAAATGCATAACTTTGGGCCCCCCTATGGTAGCATACAAGAAAGGTCCTAACCTAAAGGAACTACTCATGAGACCAACAACAAGCCCACAGATAGAATCAAATACTACTTGGCTCTACTCTAAAACGACCCGGCTGCTTCCGCTGCGCAGGTTGCACCACCTGCAATAGCCTCATCCCTGGCCCGACATTTCCACACCCACACACAGGCAGACAGATCAAGATCAAGTATCGCCTGCACTGTCAAATGGACCATGTTGTGTACCTTCTCCACTGCCCTTGTGGCCTTGCTATATCGGGATGACTTCAAGAAAGTTCCGAGAAAGGATGGCTAATCACCGCAACTCGATTAGGGCAGCCTGGAAACGAAAAAAGCTGAACTACCCGTTCCTCGCCACTTTCTAGCGGCAGGTCACCAGAACTCGAGCCTTCGCTGTCGCATCATTGACTGGGTACCCCCACCTCCTCGCGGTGGTGACCGTGGGCTAGCTCTAAAGAAACTTGAGAGCCGATGGATCTACAGATTGGACACTCTTGCCCCAAAAGGACTCAATGAAAATAACCCCCTTTCCATTTTTTTGAGATAACCCATATTCTTATTGCACTCCTATAATATGTCTGGATGTTCTCCACATGTTTAGTTTATTCTATATATGTTTTTTAGTTTTTTCTGTATTTTATACATATTTATTTGTCTGCATACATTGTTTTCCCATTTTCCCTTTTTTCCCATTCTCCCCTTTATCTCCCAACAAACCCACACCCCCCCACCCCACCCCCCTCCCCACCCCCCACTTAACACCCCCACCCTAAAAAAACCCGCACCAACACACCACCCCACCACCCCTCCCAACCCCCCCCCCTCCCCCCTTTTCCCCCCCCCCTTTTTTCCTTTTCCCCCCTTCCCCCTTCCCCTTCCCCCCCCCTTTTTCTTCTTCTCCCCCCCCCCTTGTTGTATCTCTCTTTGCCTTTATCCTCTACCTCAACCCCATATCATCCACTTCACTCCTACAACACTCCTCCCTATTTAACATTAATACCCCAACCTATGCACCTCTGGTATCAGGTTATCACTCCCCCTAAATTCCACCATGGGAACTTTACCACAGCCCAATGACACAATAGTGGGCACTTAGCATCCCTAGCTGTCACTATGGGTCCATCACTCTCCAACCTAGGAGTGCGCAGCTCCGCCCCTCCAGGTCTTAATATGATGCACTCAGCGGTCCCTACACCTCTTCCCTACCCGTCCCTGCACACTGGTCTCTATAGTTAAAATGACCCGGCTAATACCTTGTTAATTACAACATATGCACGGCTAGATTATCCTATTTACCCCGCTACTTATATGCTAGGATTGCCGTCAGTGTGATTTAAAATGTTTCCGTGCTTCTGAACAGTTTATATCTCCTATATTGCGCACAGCTCCGGGAAACCCGGAAGCGTGTGCGTTCCAGCCTTGCGCTCCACAGGCCTCTTCCGGCCGACGCACTTCCGGTGATACCGGAAGTCCTATAGCGCTACACTGACTCCGGTCTGTGGCGCTGCGCAGCTGCATCCCCTTAACTTAAGGTATAAATAGCCGGACCAGAGGGCAGTCAGATCAGCTGGCTGACCCTGTCTGTACCCAGGCTGTTCCTGCTCCGTTGATTATGTGACTTCTATTTGAAAAACGTAACTATGCTTTACTTTCATGTATTTCTGCATGTTCTTCATTTTCAGCTAGATATGCAGTCCATGTAAATATCTGATGTATTGTCTGTATATTCTAGGCTCCTTGATAAAGGTCCATGTTGGGACCGAAACGTCGGGGCTTATATACTTCTCAGTTGCTAATAACGATGTTGACTCGTTTGGATTAAAAACTTCTTTGCTTTTATCACAAGGCTGATTTGTGATTGTGGCGAGTGCTCTGCTTCTACACCACTGTGTGTGGATCTCCTGGATTTATATATATATATATATATATATATATATATATATATATATATATATAAAGAAAATATAAGTGTGCAAAAACAAAACCTTAGAGACCAGGTAGAAATAGTGTGACTTGTGCACACACAACGGGAGATAATCCGTCTCAGCCAATTTCAATAAGCACTCTGGGTCTTTTCAATTTAGCCCGGCAGCTCCAAATCACCTGAATTCACAGGTGTGGGATTTCTAGAAAAATAAATTAGAGCGCTCCATAGTGCAGTATATCAAAGACATTTATTTTGTAAAAAGCAATTTTAGCCTTGCATAAAAACAAGCGGTTATAACGTACCGCAACAGGCGGTTCAACAACCGCTGGACAACAGCATATACAGTGATCTCACACACTGAGCAGTAGGAGCGGTTACACTCATCAGACGCTTGCTTGCATCAAGTAGGTAGGGACAAGGACTCCAACGCCAGGCCACGCTCCAACGCGTTTCGTAGTCACGTAGTGAAGTACGTGACTACGAAACGCTTTGGAGCGTGGCGTGGCGTTGGAGTCCTTGTCCCTACCTACTTGATGCAAGCAAGCGTCTGATGAGTGTAACCGCTCCTACTGCTCAGTGTGTGAGATCACTGTATATGCTGTTGTCCAGCGGTTGTTGAACCGCCTGTTGCGGTACGTTATAACCGCTTGTTTTTATGCAAGGCTAAAATTGCTTTTTACAAAATAAATGTCTTTGATATACTGCACTATGGAGCGCTCTAATTTATTTTTCTAGATATACACTATGGAGCGCTCTAATTTATTTTTCTAGATATACAGGTCTATTGCATTATGGTAGAAAGTCATTAGGTCGACATGCTTAAAGGTCGACATGATTCTAGGTCGACATGGGAAAAGGTCGACATGATTCTAGGTCGAAAGGTCATTAGTTCGACAGGTCATTAGTTCGACAAGGTCATTAGTTCGACATTGTCTATGTCGACATTCACAAGGTCGACATGGGGTTTTTCACTGTTTTTTTACCTGAATGTCAACACAGTCGACATGGACACAGTTTAAAGTGCACTGCATCCCCTCGCATCGCTCGCTGCGCTCGCTATGCGTCGGGCACGGTGCCTCGCTACGCTCGGCACACTATTTTATTCTCCCACCACGCCCTAGTGGATGGTAGGGCATGAAATACCGCCTGTCGGCACATGTTGGCTCAAAAAACAGTGAAAAACTCCATGTCGACCTTGTGAATGTCGACATAGACAATGTCGAACTAATGACCTTGTCGAACTAATGACCTGTCGAACTAATGACCTTTCGAACTAGAATCATGTCGACCTTTTCCCATGTCGACCTAGAGTCATGTCGACCTTTTAGCATGTCGACCTAATAGATTCGACCTAATGACTGTCGACCATAATGCAGTAGACCAAATGACCGCATCCCATATATATATATATATATATATATATATATAATGTGTGTGTGTGTTTTCTTTTTAGATAAATATATAAATAAATACTAATTTACCATTAATGGAATAACGCAGATAGCTAATCATGGTTTATGTAGGACAAAAGATTCACTGGGATAATCTTTCAGCATTCTTGTGAAAAGTCAATAACCTCAATTTTAAATGCAAATGACATATGCAGAGAAATAATTCGATATTTGGAAACCCCATACCAAAAATTTGTAAGGGCCCCTAAGTACCACCCTATAGTGAGAAATGCATTTAAACCAAGGGGGTTATTCTAGTTCATTCTTTCTGACAAAATCCTTCTTAGATGGACAAAACCATGTGCACTGCGGGTGGGGCAGATGTAACTTGTGCAGAGAGAATTAGATTTGGGTGGGGTTTTTCTTCAAAGTGAGATATATATTGCAGTGTAAAATAAAGCAGTCAGTATTTTTCCTGCACAGAAACAAAATAACTCACCCAAATCTAATTCTATCTGCACATGTTACATCTGCCCCCCTGCAGTGCACATGGTTTTGTCCATCTAAATAGGATTTTGTCAGAAAGAATGAACTAGAATAAACCCCCAAGTAAATGACTGGGAAGGTAGATCCACTCAGCTTTGAGCCCAATAGCAGTTGCACTTCCGGCACCTATGTTAGTTACATCCCTGGACCTTGGGCAATATTCATGAAGCAGCAGGTTTTGTAAAGTGGCACTGACATTTAGGACCTTATTCTGGTCCATTTGCATCCCTGTGCTCCACTGCACATGCGCATAAAGTTTTATGTGCATGTGCACCTGCTTGGTCAGCGTTTCATGGGCGTGTGCTGTTCACACCGCTGCCTCAGTTAAGCGTTTTTCGGCAGCAGGACATGCTGTGCTCTCTGATTCTTGCTCAGGTGTTCAGTTTGAGTGTGGTATTGCGCATTTCGTAGCCCACCCCATTCATTGGCTGCTTCATCAATCACTCTTTATTGATTGACCATAGGGTATGCAAGAACCAGGTCATGCTGCAGCCAAATGCCCAATTGAGGCAGCGGCGTGAACCACTCACAAGCCACATGGAGTACAGTGTGTCCTGCTGCAGTGAAACGCCCAACGGAGGCAGCAGCGTGAACCACTTACATGCCACACAGAGCATGTGTCTAATACTACATTACATCTAAAGTCCACTTGTTACACAAAATAAATAAAATAAATGTGTGTAAAACGATTGAATTCAAAGAAAAATACTACATATGGACTTGCTAATACCAGCTCAATAGAGACATTTTTTTATGTTGATTTATATGCTCATATGAATTTATTTTTTACATGTGTTTTTTTATTAGAGTATTGTGAATAAGTATCACCCATTAAATAGGGCATTACTATAATTCTTGATGTAATAAATGTTAATGATATTCATCATAAATGTTTATGTACATTTTTTTAAAGTACTTAATTTGCTCTGCACAAACAGTGCTCCGAAGTGTGTGTGTGTGTGTGTGTGTGTGTGTGTGTGTATATATATATATATATATATATATATATATATATATATATATATATATATATATTTTTTTTTTGCTATTGTCTATTGTTTACCCGGGGAAACAGCACTTTGGTCTTTTGGAGCTGCAGTTTGTAGTAGAGCAAAGGGGTAGGACTAGTGTGCAGCGTTTTTTGAAAGTAGACTAGCACCTCTTATTTTATTTCTTTTTTCATATTCTTAAAATTCCAAAGGTATGCAATACTGTAATTGCTGCAAAAGGAGTATTATTTGAAGTTTGAAGGACAAAATTATTATTATCAAATAAAAATCATTATTTCTAACCTTGCCAGTGTCTTGACTATATGTTCTATTCATTTTGCAAATATAAAACATGAAATTTGTATGGGTGACCCCAAACTGTAGAACGTTAGTGTATATTTAAATCAAGTGAACACCTTGAAATGATGTCTTATACTGTAACACTTGGAAATTAAGATATTCATATTGTTGATGTAAAAGTTTCCAAAGGTAATTTATAATGTAGGAGCCGGACTGGAGGCAAAGCCTGGGGGTAGGCTTCCCTGACAGGGTTTGTAGGGAGCTGACTAGCAGTTAGTCATAGGAGGAGTGCTTAAGGAGAGGGTCATAGGGGGAGGGGCTTAACGGGGTGTTGGAGGGGTTTATAAGCAGGGTTCAGGCAGGAAATAGGGGTCACTGGGAGATTTTCTCAACAGCTAAGCAGTGTGACATCTCCCATGGCTTCCCCAGGCAACGCTGATGCAGAGGTATCCGCTGCGCTTGCTGCCCTCAGGGAGGCAGCTGGCACCAGAGGGACTGAGTGGCTGCAGCAGCAGATGTCAGGTCTGCTGGGGGGACTGGGAGCAGCAACGCAAGAGGCTGCTCCAGCGGGTGCACGGCCTCGGAGGTCTAGGCCTCCGGAGCGCTTTAGCCCATCTGTGTCCCCCAGGGTTCAGCGCCGTTCACGGAGCCCCGTTAGGGACCCTCCAGGCCAGGCTGTGGGCCGGGCACCTTCCGCCCGCAGGACCAGGTCTGGGAGGAATCCAACCAGCAGGCGGAACCCTCCGCGCGGGGGGGATCCCCCCCACGTGCAAGAAGATCCGGCGTTGCGTGGTACTGGACCTGGTGCGGTGGGGCATGCGGGGCATGCTGCTGCCCAGCGCGGGGTGAGTCGTGCCAGGGGGGCAGAAGTACAGGCTGAGGACCGCAGGCCTGGTACACGGAGCGAGAGGCGCACAGCTGGCTCCGCCTCCAACGAGGTCACGCCGGCTGGTGCTGTACCTGAGGGTCGGGATGTCAGGAGAAGAGTGATGGCAGCGTCAGCAGATGATGGAGAAATACCTGGTCCTTCCTCATTGGCTGGAGTTCGTCAGGACACTGGACCTGCGGCTGCTGGGTTCACAGCCCCCAGGCAGCCTGGTGAGTCTGTCTCTATGTCTGTTAATGCTTTAGCGCAGAGTCAGGGGGGGGGAGGGTTAGCCCTCCAAGGGGAAATGAGTAGAGGTTTTACTGAATTATTGAGTGGTTTTGCAGATTGGTTGGTGGGTTTGCGGCAGGGGGCGGGGCCGTCCCCGGCGGCAGCATGGGTGCCGCAGAATGCGGGCACACCAGCTAGCATTAGTGTGCCAGTCAGTAATAGTGTGCCGGTTAGCAGTGGGGTGCCGGGTAGCAGTGGGGTGCCGGTGAGCAGCGGGGTGCCGGTACCCGGCGGTGAGCAAAATAGCAGTAGTGCAGGGGCAGAAGGGGGTAGTGTTGGGACGCAGGAGGAGAGTGGAAGGCTCAGTGACACTGCAAAAGGGGAGGTGTATGTATGCTTTGAGGGGCCATTGGGGGCCCACCTGAAGCAGGAGGTGAGGGAGAAGATTTGGAAAGGGGAATACGTTGATATATTTTCATTGCTCCCTTTAGAGCGTTTTAATCTAGATAGGCCCCGTAAGGAGGAGAAGAAGGAGGAGGAGGAACGGCGGCGGTACCGGCTGATACCGCGGTCATTCACGAACTGGCTCCAAGCATTTGCTATTTTAGCTAGTGTGATTGGGGAGAAGGCGCCTGACAATTGTTCAGGCTTGTTTTGTTACATGGATGCGATAGGAGAGGCATACCGTGTGTATGGGGGCTTGGCTTGGCTCAGGTACGATGAGCAGTTTAGGCAGAGGAAGGCTGTTCGCCCTAACATACGTTGGGACCATAAGGATATTGCTTTATGGTTAAAGGTGACGGCCCCCACAAAAAGTGGGCAGCCCTTTCGTGGGGACGGGGGGGGGCCGAGGGAGGCCACAAATGGGACGGCCATGCAGAAGGGACTCTGCTTTGCCTTTAATGACGGGTCATGTCGTTTTGGGGCAAAATGCAAATTTAAACATGAATGTTCCTCGTGTGGAGGGACCCATGGTGCAAATAAATGCTTCAGAGGGAAGTCACGGGACGGTAATTCAAAAGGGGGAGACACCGGTTCGGCTGGAAAGGATGCTGGGGTATCTGCGTAGGTATCCTGACCAGCAGACAGCCGTGTTGTTGGAGGAGGGGTTTAGGGAAGGTTTTAAGATACCTTCCGACGTGCAGGTTTCAGGGGGCTTGAGGAGGAATTTGAAGTCTGCAAGGGAGCATCCAGAGGTGGTGCAGGACAAACTGCGTAAGGAGGTGCAGCTGGGTCGTATGGCTGGACCTTTTGGGTCGGCACCATGGCCAGATTTGATAGTCTCTCCATTGGGGGTGGTGCCAAAAAAGGAGGCGAACAAGTTTCGTCTTATACACCATTTATCTTTTCCAAAAGGGGCGTCGGTCAAGGATGGCATTGACCCTGACATCTGCTCGGTGGTTTATACATCGTTTGACGCGGCTGTTCAGTGGGTGAAGCGGTTTGGGAAAGGGGCCAGATTGGCAAAGACTGATATTGAATCGGCATTCCGTTTGCTGCCGGTTCACCCAACCAGTTTGCGTTTGTTGGGTTGTTGTTGGGACGGGGAATTTTTTGTTGATCGTTGTTTACCGATGGGTTGTTCTTTGTCATGTGCTTATTTTGAGGCCTTTAGTTCTTTTTTGGAGTGGGTGGTTAAGGATGTCTCTGGGTGTAGTTCAGTTATTCATTACCTAGATGACTTCTTATGTATTGGTCCTGGGGGGACCGGAGTATGTGACTTATTGTTGAGGACTGTTGAAAGGGTGTCGGCAGACTTTGGGGTCCCGCTTGCTCCAGGTAAGACGGAGGGCCCTGCGACTGTGATCAGTTTTTTGGGTATTGTCATTGATACCGAGAATATGGAGTGCCGCTTGCCCGAGGAGAAATTGCTGGGTTTGAAGGCCGAGGTAGGGAGGGCATTGCTGTTGAAGAAGATTAGATTGCGGGAATTGCAATCCTTGCTGGGCAAATTGAATTTTGCGTGTCGCATTATGCCTATGGGCCGCATTTTCAGCAGGAGGCTGGCAGCAGCGACAGCAGGGGTGGTTCTTCCTCATCATTTTGTCAGATTAGGTAGCGAGTTGAAAGGGGACTTGCGGGTGTGGGCAACTTTTTTGGAAGTTTTTAACGGCAGAGCTTTGTGGATGTCAGACACATGCGTCGCTACTGAGCTAGACCTTTTCACAGACGCGGCCGGGAGTGGTGGGTTCGGGGCATATTGCCAGGGACATTGGTGTGTAGGCCGGTGGCCGGAGTCTTGGGTGCAGAGAGGCATGGTTAAAAACTTGGCATTGTTGGAGTTGTTTCCTATCTTGGTAGCAGTAGTTGTTTGGGGGGAGCTATTCCGCAATAGGAAGATTTGTTTTCACTGCGATAATTTGGGGGTTGTCATGGCTATTAACCAATTGTCGGCATCTTCACCGTCAGTGGTCACTGTTTTGCAGCAGTTAGTATTGGAATGTCTGGCTTTGAATTTGTGGGTTGTGGCTAGGCACGTTCCTGGTGTCTCTAACGGCATTGCGGATGCTTTATCTCGTTCACAGTGGGAGCGTTTTCGGGAGTTGGCACCAGAGGCGGACAGGGAGGGGACCGGGTTCCCGAGTCGGCTCTGGGCTCTGCTGGACGGGTAGTCGATCAGCTCATCAGGGAATCCTTGGCCCCGAATACATGGTCGGCATACAATCAGGAATGGCGGAGCTGGTTAGAATGGCGTGAGGTAGTAGGTCTGAAGGAGGATGATGACGAGTTGGCTGTCTTGCTATATATTGGCCATTGTAAGGAGATTGGTTGGTCAGTGGCAAAAATCACGCGCTGCATGGCGGGCTTGGCTTTTGGGTTTCGTGCAGGCGGCAGGCCTGACGTCACTAAGAATTTCCTGATTGCGCAGGCTTTGAAAGGTTGGAGGAGAGGTCATGTCGTACAGGATCAGAGAAGGCCGGTGTCTTTCCAGTTGTTACAGAATATGGGCATGAAGTTAGGGGAGGTCTGTAGTTCCAATTTCGAGGAAAGGTTGTTTGGGGTAGCTTTTTCGCTTGCCTTCTTCGGGGCACTGCGGATTGGGGAGCTCGTGAGTCCAAGCGTGTCCAGGCCGGGAGGTTTGTTAGGAGAGGATGTGGATTTATACTCGGATAGGGTGGAGCTAGTGGTGAGGAGGTCTAAGACGGATCAGTTAGGGAGGGGGAAGAAGGTAGTTCTCTTCTCTGTACCAGGGTCGGATATGTGCCCGGTGGCACGGCTGAGGATATTTAAGGAGGTCAGAGTGGGCAGGGAAAGGGATCCTTTGCTGATGCATGCGAATGGATCCTTTTTATCACGGTTTCAGTTCACAAGTGTGTTTAGAGCAGTCCTGCGGACGTTGGGCCTCAAGGGGGAGGAATACGCGGGTCACTCTTTCCGCATTGGGGCCGCAACTGAGGCTGCTAGAATGGGATTTGGGGATGAGTTGATTAAGCGTATTGGGCGGTGGGAATCGTCTCGCTTTCGGTCCTATGTTCGTTTAGGGGATTGTTGAGGTTGACCGTGTTTTTCTGTTTTAGGGCAGCCTCCGTGCCTGATTTGGATTTTAGGACATTCATATGTCTTTTGGGGAGCTTTACGGGCGGATGTCAGACCGAACGGCCGCCAGCTGGGTTTGGATAGAGAGGAGGCAGTGGTTCGCTGTCTGGGAAAACGCGGTATGGTATGGAGTGGAGTGCTGCAGGAATTTCACCGTTTTGTTCGGCTCGATAGGGTTCCCGACATATTAGTTCTGCATGTAGGCGGGAATGACCTTGGGAGCAGACCATTTAGGGAGTTGATACGAGATATCAAGTTTGATCTCCTACGGTTATGGGCAATGTTTCCGGATTTAATCACGGTTTGGTCAGACATCGTGCCACGCCATTATTGGAGGGATGCGAGGTCGGCTGACAAGCTCAATAAGGCACGGATTAAAGTTAACAGGGCGATTGGGCGTTTTATGGCCAGGAACGGGGCTGTTGTGGTGAGGCACAGGGAACTTGAGTCTGGTGCCGGGGCATTTTGGAGAGGTGACGGTGTGCACCTGAATGCTGTGGGGATAGATGTTTGGTCTTTGGGACTACAAGAGGGAATAGAAACAGCGTTCCGGATGTGGGGGGGGCGCACGGGGTTAAGGGTTTAACCTCGTGCTTTGTGGCGGAGGGGGGTCCTCGAGGTTGGTGGCATTGAGGCTTAATTATGCGGCGGGGAGGGCCCCATGAGGGGGCTGGACTCCCCTGGGTGAGGTTAATTAATGAGCACTGGGTGTGTACAATTGGTGCCCTCGAGCCAATCGCTATCGGCTGGGGGTAAGAGCTCCTGGAAGTGCTTAGAGGTGTGGATATATATTTATTGAGGGCCTCGGGGACCACCTTCCGTGGGAATGTTTTTGGATTATTGTTTAAAATTGTATTGTTCAATAAAGATGGCTGCTGTGGCCAATTTTATCCAACAAGAGAGTTATGTCATTTGTGGGGGGATAGTTGGGCACAGCGATTAGACAATACCCTGTCATGTAGGAGCCGGACTGGAGGCAAAGCCTGGGGGTAGGCTCCCCTGACAGGGTTTGTAGGGAGCTGACTAGCAGTTAGTCATAGGAGGAGTGCTTAAGGAGAGGGTCATAGGGGGAGGGGCTTAACGGGGTGTTGGAGGGGTTTATAAGCAGGGTTCAGGCAGGAAATAGGGGTCACTGGGAGATTTTCTCAACAGCTCCCACCCACCCTTCCCTATTTTTTATAGTTTAGGTAGAATATTTGCTAGGATGTCTTTTTGTCACAGTGGCCTGTGCGGAGGGGGGTCCTCGAGGTTGGTGGCATTGAGGCTTAATTATGCGGCGGGGAGGGCCCCATGAGGGGGCTGGACTCCCCTGGGTGAGGTTAATTAATGAGCACTGGGTGTGTACAATTGGTGCCCTCGAGCCAATCGCTATTGGCTGGGGGTAAGAGCTCCTGGAAGTGCTTAGAGGTGTGGATATATATTTATTGAGGGCCTCGGGGACCACCTTCCGTGGGAATGTTTTTGGATTATTGTTTAAAATTGTATTGTTCAATAAAGATGGCTGCTGTGGCCAATTTTATCCAACAAGAGAGTTATGTCATTTGTGGGGGGATAGTTGGGCACAGCGATTAGACAATACCCTGTCATGAGCTTGGACTATTGTTGATTCAGGAAAGATACATTTTCTTTATTATAACTGAATCGGCTCTTAACATTCGCAAACACTCAGGATGAATTCAATGGCCGGTAAAGGCTGCAGATTGTTATCGCTGCTGCATTGTAACACCAGCAATGGCACCCCATCTTGCAGCCATTCACCCAGCTAGCCTAATGACACGTTGGCACGTTCGTACTTTTGTATGAAATCGGGTAGCTGACTGTACAGTGCAGCTATTGTCATGCTGATTGACCAGGTGAGCGCATGCGCCCTTAAGTGACTAAAGCAAAGTTAAAATGTGAGTATACAACAGAAACTATTTGAATATCATAGTAAAAACAGATGAACGAGCACTAAAAAAAATAGTACATCTAATTGACATTTTAATTTGTTAGAATGCTATTTTACATTTTAAGTATTACTTCAAACTATGCACAAATCCTTTAAAGAGCATACTTAGAAATAATGAAATGTGTAGACCTGACCTGGCCTTGCTTGCTATATGAGCCAGTGTTAAGCCTTCTCTGTGTACTGTACCTTTTCTTCAGGTAAAGCATTGCAGCTCCAGGCCTTCAAAAGAATCGCTCCTTTCTGTTCCCGTTTTTGACTTGAGGAGAACGAATGGCTTCTTTGTAAGCAGGCTATCTGCTCTACATCACTCAATATCTGCATGCAAATAAACATTGGACACAGTCACAATTGCATTTGCTAAATTTTTTTGTCTACACATCATTTATAAAATTACTTTCCAGTATCAGTTTTAAAGTTACAACCAATGTGGATTGTTCATTGTAAAACACTGTGTAGTATAATGGCACTGAATACCTTAAATGTTAATAAATTGGCACATTGAAGTACTGTGCTATGTATAAAAACACTTAATAATTAATGTAAGCACCTGTGACATCACAAAGGGCGGTCGGGCCGAACCCGAGTGTTACCCACTGAGGAGTTACATCAAACTGCCGATTACTGGTCAGTAACAGGAGCTGTGTGCTGCACTGTAAAATTTCATGCAACATCTGGCTCCTACAACACTGGAGGAGCTGGCACTCACCACAGCCTGATCCCCAGGGGGCAGCTTGCATCTTTAGGACCCCCGAGTGATCAAAATAGGTTCGGCTCATAAGGCCACACCCTACCCATAAGGTCATGTCCTTATTTGAGGCATGTGCTAAAGGCATGTCCTTCTGCCTTCCACACCGGGTGGCTCCTCAGGGGGGTTCTGGTTAGAATCACAGTGGTCAAAATTCCAGCAAACAGAATCCTGACTGCCACCATTCCAAGTGCCTGGATCTAGTTACCATCCCTCCAAAGGTAGGGACACCATTGGTAAGCACAACAGAAAATGGGTTCATTGCTCCCAATATAAAATGTGGCAAAAATGCACAGAATTTTTCTTTTAAACAAAGTAATGCCCACAGTCAAAAGTGCATTCTGTAGCCCTCCAATATTTACTATAAACACTCGGCACATTTAAAGCAAATTGGAAATGGTGAGATGATGTAGGACAGGAAGCACTTTCCTAAAAAATGCAGTCAAAGTTATGAAAATTAAATTTTTTTTGGAAAGCAAAACTTTATAGAGCTTGTTCCTGACAGGTAATGCCATCTATAGATGCCATTGCCAAATATAACCCTTTGCCCTTGTTACAGCAGACTTGTCCAAGAGGGATACAATCCCTTCCAGTGTCCCCCATGGCCAATGACTAAGCATGTGCAGAAGGACCCTGAGACATAATCCCAAAAGTCCATGCACTGTAAAGGTCATGTCTTAGCAGTAGAGCTGTCCTTTGCAGTTTTAATTGCAAATATTCATGCATACTATGTAAATAAATTCCACTATGCATGCTATCAGTCGCTGGATACATCACATTCAAAACATGATGCTTGTTACACCAATCTCTTCATTTATGGAAAGATAGACATTTAATTTATATCTGTTTGTTCTCAAATGATGATAAAATGATGATTACATTTTTAAGTATTGAAAACACTACTTTAATTACTTATATATAAATGTATTTATTTATAAATAAATATAAATTTTAATCAAAAAGAATGTCCTGCAGTACTAGTGTAACTCATAGCTGGCTTATGGATAGTGGCAGATGCTCAATTACTTTAGTGATACCACTCAGGTGCATGAGAGGGAGGGGTTAATACTGTGTAACTGATAGTTTGATTTTGCTTTGCAAACTATTTATTTATTTAAAGTTTCTAATATAGCGCAGCAGATTCCATTTACAATTGTAGACAGTGATGAAACAAACTGGGTAACAACAGACAGACTTGGAGGTAGGAGAGCCCTGCTGCAAGCTTACAATCTATATAAAATAAAACCTTGATAATAGAAACGCTGTAGATGTGATTTTCCTAGATTTTGCTAAAGCCTTCGACACAGTACCACACAAGAGGTTGATAAATAAAATGGAGGACATGGGATTAGGGGCAAATATCTGTAGATGGATAGGGAAATGGCTGTGTAATAGAGAACAGAGAGTGGTCGTGAACAGTGCCGTATCAAATATGATACCAGTACTAAGTGGAGTGCCACAGGGTTCGGTTCTTGGGCTCATTTTGTTTAACATTTTTATTAACGATATTGGGATGGGGTTACTCAGCAATGTATCCATCTTTGCGGATGATACAAAACTGAGCATAGTTATTAAATCATCAGAAGATGTCACCACGCTTCAAAATGATCTTGACAATCTAGATGAGTGGGCAAAAAAGTGGAAGATGAGGTTCAATGTGAACAAATGCAAGGTCATGCACCTTGGGAGACATAACCAGTGTGCTAGTTATAACCTAAGCGGTAATGAATTGGGTAAATCAGTACTCAAAAAGGATCTAGGAGTCCAAATAGACAACAAACTGGGGTGTAGTGCTCAATGTAATATAGCAACAAAAAAGGCCAACAAATTTCTTGCATGTATTAAAAGGGGCATGGAAACTAGGGACTCAAAAGTAATTATGCCTCTTTACAAATCATTGGTTAGACCACACCTCGAATACGCAGTGCAGTTTTGGGCCCCGCACTATAAAAAGAACATCATAGAATTAGAAAAAATCCAAAGAAGAGCAACAAAGCTTATTAGGGGAATGGAGAATTTAAGCTATGAGGAAAGTTTTTAACAATTTGGGACTATTTACACTAGAGAAAAGACGTTTAAAGGGGGATATGCTCAACATGTATAAATATATTAGGGGCCAATATAATGAAATGTCAAACCCCCTTTTTTCTCCTAGAAAGGAATCTAGGACACGAGGGCACCAGTTTAGAGTAGAAGAAAAAAATTTTGTTCACCTAGAAGAAAAAAATTCTTTACAGTCAGAGCAGTCAAACTTTGGAACTCTCTTCCTGGAGAGGTGTGTCGGCAGACACTATAAATTCATTTAAAATAAGGTTGGATAAACATTTATTGGTTAAAAACATCCATGGGTACGAATAAGTAACATAATCTGTCTTATAAATATCAGAATATACTATACAACAAGGGATAAGCTTCTATAAGCATAGGTTGAACTAGATGGACGCAAGTCTTTATTCAGCCTCACCTACTATGTAACTATGTAACTATAGGGACATAGGAGGGAAACACA
Source organism: Crinia signifera (assembly GCF_055691185.1). Classification (NCBI taxonomy): domain Eukaryota; kingdom Metazoa; phylum Chordata; class Amphibia; order Anura; family Myobatrachidae; genus Crinia; species Crinia signifera. The sequence continues at coordinate 192,992,155 of NC_139217.1, forward strand.
AGGACAGGCACCGGTAATAGCATAGCCGTAGAAAATAATGGACAGGGATGGCTAACACGCCACAGTAATATAGCAGAAAGACAACTGCAAGCCGCTGTACACCCTCGTCGCACAGTAGGAATAATCCAGGGAGTATAATAGGCAGATGTCAAGTAAGAACAAGTATATTGACTAAATGCACCTGGACAGGCATCTAGTTAGAGGATATGGTGTCTAGTCCCAGTACCGCCTTCCATGTTGACACCAGGAGACGCCATACAGCCTCGGCACGCAGCCACAGATGAATTGTAGAGGATCCAGAATGCCAATACCAGGTACAAGCCAGCAGTCTAAGCCGGTCCCAAGAAGATAGAAGTAAGTGGAGGCAGGCGCCACAGCCCAGGAGACACGCGGGCAAGATGGTGCCAGCCCTCTTCGTGCAGATCGCGGTAACGACCCAGATGGGAGCGCTCCCCGCTCACACTGTTCAAATCACAGAGAGTGCCCGGCTCCCAGCACCTGTACTCCCGCCTGTTGCAGCACTCGGGAAGGAAGCGTCGGAGGAGGAGGACCTCGGCAGATGAGCAGAACAGATGTTCGGCAACACCCGGGGCTTGGCGTGGATGCAGGCCACAGCCATTGGTCCCTCCGGCCCGGCACTGAGATGTACCTATATCAGCAGAGAAGCAGGGCGGTAAGTGGGATATTCCACACCCGTTGCAGAGGCCAGGGGCTTCGGCAGCAGCAGTTCAGGATAATTTAGCAAGATTTATGGACGGAGCTCAGTAACTCTGCTGCCTACTCCCTTCACGTCCAGGCCATACACCCCGGTGCAGTATGGTTAATAGCTTTATATGCTAGTAGAAGTATTTTATATTGAATACAGTAAAATACAGGCAACCAATGGAGGGATTGGCAGAGCGGATCAGCAGAGGATGAGCGTCTTGCTAGGAAGATCAGCCTAGCAGCAGCATTTAAAATGGATTGCAGTGGTGAGAGTCTGTTCTTGGGAAGATCATTAAGGAGACTATTGCAATAGTCAATGCAGGATATAATGAGTGCATGGATAAGAGATTTAGTAGTGCCTTGTGTGAGATAGGGTCATATTTTGGATATGTTTTTTAGATGCATGTTACATGATTTGGAGACAGATTGAATGTGGGGAACAATAGACACGCAAATTATCACAATAAGAACCCGTCACATCTATTTCTTATAGGTATGTAGTAGTACATATTGCTTAGAAATTGTAGATAAATGGTTACATTCTAATGTGATGATAAGAAAGACTTTACAGTAAGTGCCAGGCTTTCAACAAGTCAAAGTGTGGTGTAGATTCAGACATGATTGTGCATTCTCTGTTGGAAAAGCACTTAGGGAAAGAATTCTAGCATTGAAAAGGCCAGCGAACAATAAACTTTCTAACTACTTACCGAGTTACATATAAAGACTGCACTAGGGAAACCAAAATCTATATTTTATCACAAATAAACGTAAAAAAATAATAGCAAAAATCATTGGCCAGTGAGATCACATAAAAATAAACCCACAAATAAAATATACACTAAAATAGTCGTTGGCTAATATATATCTGACAGAGAGATATTTCTGTTCTGTCCAGAAATGTATGACATTACTGTATTAATGAATGTCCCAATGTTTATTAGTTCCTGTACTGTCCAAAATGTAATATTATTAGTAAGAATGTCCTACTAGATATTGAGGTGACCAACTGTCCTCCTTGTGTAAGTTCTGTCCTCCTTTATTACCTTTAATAACATTTCTGCGGTGGCGGCTTTGGCAATCCAACACCTCTGATTGTGCAGTGCTGTTCCTTTCTCAAATAGTAGCTTATGCATATGTGCAGAAGCACTTTATGCAACCATAATGGGTGCCAGTCGGGATCCCGACAGTCATTAACCCGACGTCGGGATCCCGACTGTTAAAACACAGACGGCCGTTGGCTATTTTCCCTCGTGGGGGTCCACGACCCCCATAGAGGGAGAATAGAATAGGTGCCTCGCGTAGCAGCCCGCAAGGGGCTTTGTTGCTCTGGCCACGCTGTCTGAGTCCGGGCAGTCGGGATCCTGATGTCGGGATAATGACTGTCAGGATCCCGACTGTCGGAGAAACATACCACTCCCACCATAATATAGTAGCCACGAGGGAGCTGCTGCACACACCCGCCCGCCCACAGCAGCAGCACCTGAGTCCAGACTCCAGCTAGCTGTGCATCATGCCCAGCCCAGGCCCTGTCTCGGAGGAGGAGGAGAAAAGAGACAGCTCAGGGCACAGTGAACATAATGGAGCTGGGGGCAGCAGAGAATGGAGAGGGGGGGGGGGGGAGATGTCAGTACTGATATGTGTAAAAATGTTTTAAATGGGGATGTACAAAATGGGGTTGACTTTTATTTTTCACTGACTGGGTCTGTAGGCCATGGCCCCCTTGCTGCCAGGCCAAGACCCCAAATTTCAGGTGCATGCCGACACCACGTGTTGATGTCCCTCCTGCTGTGAATTAGCAGTTGTGAGGTAAGGGTTGCTGGGGGCCCAAAGCATCTGCTTGCACTTGGGCCTACGAGTCGCTGGTTCTGCCACTGTACACCCTGCTAGTCTATTTCGGATTTCTTCTTGTTTCTATTATTTACAATATTTTTTTTCTTCAATTTATTTGTGTCCCCCTTTTTATTGTAATAAAAAAGGTTGTCACCTTATAGAGATTATTAAGTTCACACAGTCCCATGTGTTGTTGCGATGTGATCCAGTCCAAAACCCATTGAACGCACATCTAACTGAGTGGGCACCTTAGGAAATGTTGACAGTATGGACAAGCAATAATTTTTGGAGCAGAGCAGTGTCTGGTCAGACAGTATTTCATACCTCCCAATTGTCCCAATTAAAGTGAGACAGTCCCACTATTTGGATGCTGTCCCTCCCATGGGTGGCAATGTCCCAGGGGAAAGAGCGAGCCGGGGGCTGCCCAGTCGCTAGGAGAGCACTGGGCACACCCTGAAAATGCTAAAAACGGAGATTGTGGAACAAGGCTATTCCCCCTCTACCTGAGGCCACACCCACATGGCCCTTGGCCCCACCCCCTCCTCAGGGAAGACACATCCAGGTCCAGCTTTCACTATTAAAATGTTGGGAGGTATGGTGTTTATAGTACCTCTATTGGTCAATAAACTTGCTTGCTCACTCATGTCCCTCAGTTGCTGGTGCTTATCCATGTGGTGCAGCTATCTGCTGGTGCTTTTCCCAATGAAAATAGGAGTTTTCTGTATATTTATTGTATATTTTTTTTGTGGGTTTATTTTTATGTGATCTCACTGCCCAGATTTGTTGCCATTATATTAACAAATGTATTTGTGATAAATATAAATGTTGGTTTCCATGGCACAGTCTTTATATGTTGGTTATTTAATGGAGTGAGCAATCCTTTTAAAGACCACAGCAAGGGAACTAAGATATTTAAATTTTTAATCCAATTATAATTGTCTGACCAAGTGCCAGATTACAGGTTGTTTAACTACTTACTGCACTCAATGTATATGCATCTAGCCCAGTAAACCAAGACAGTATATAAATATATAATCATTATACAGTAGATGGGCATCAAACTGTTGATCTTTGATTTTTACAGTATTTATTTTCATGCCCGATGCATCACAATCTTTGGATTTATTCTGGAGCCGTTATGTTTTAATATAATCAATCCAAAAATCTTATTGCAGACAATGATATACTATAATTACCTGGGGATTGATTAAGGATTCCAACAGTCAGGATCCTGATGGTTGCAATCCTGGCTGCAGAATCCCAACTCTGACAATGCAGATGGATCTCAAAACTGAGTACTGAAGTTTAGGGTTAGGCACTAGGGGTCGGTTAGGGTGCCAAAGGTGATGGTTAGGGTTAGAATACTCACTATGATCCATTGGCTTTAACTGCAGCCATGATGATTCCACATTGATTCAAAAGATTAATGTACAATCGCAAATTGACCATTTATAGTTTTTTTTTACTGACACAGATAACATACTGTATGGCCAAATTTTTAATGACCTATTTAGATGAGGTAGAAGTAACAGGAAGTGTATCCATTGCCAACAAAGTGGCCCATAAAAGAGCTTACCAGGAACTTTGCTGTATTTCAGCTATTGTAAGTGGTCATGTGGTTGGAGATTTGGGGGGCAAACTAGCTAATGGTTGTCAGGGCCGGCGGCACCACTAGGCAGCTCTAGGCATTTGCCTAGGGTATCAGCCACTGGAGGTGGTAGTTGGGAGCCAGGACCCCGCTGGATGGAGGCGAGTAGCTGTCACTCCTCTTCCCCCCACTCCCAACAACACGGCGGCCGCCGCATCACCCCTGCCCATCCACCCGCCATCCCAACTCCCACCCCCCCCCCCCCGTGGCCCCTTACAGAGGCGCATCACGCCAGGCTGCAAACCTACCCAAGCCTCCTCTACCACCCCCTATGTAGCAACCATGGCGGCCACATCTCATCACCCCCACTTGTGTCGGACGCACGCGCACAGGGGGGCGGATTGCGATGCGGCGGTGGCATGGAGCGGGTGAGCGGCCAGCACCGAGGCGGGTGAGCTCCAGGTGCCCCCCCGCCTGGGGCGCTCCGGTGCATTGCATTACATTGAAAATTGTACATTCTATTATGCAAACAGCATAATCCCATTGCTGTAGTGATGAAATGCTAATGAACACATGATAACAATAAGCTAATGAGAGACTCATTAAGCATAGGGTCAGGTCAATCTGACCTGACCCTATGCAATTATACATTTACAGTATGTGAATAAATCACAGACCCATGAAATTAATGTCATAGACCTTTACAACATCATCAAGCTCATGACCAATAAAAAAAAAGTCCAGCGGGTTGAACATTATAAAACAATGCTATTTAATGAATATTTGCTCACTGTCCTCAGAAATAATACATACTGTAGAAACAATACACTGGGAAACAGTATCTACTGTAACCACAACAATTAAAGTGTTGTGATAGCAGGACATTAGAACAGTGTCTCAGGAATGAAATATGGACATAGTTTTTATACAATGACACCTCTAATGGCACAAACATTGAGATTCAGTCCTACTGTATTTCAATACAAAAATACAACCTGTATGTTGGTGTAAAGAGATGTTTACTAATTTTAACTCATATTATGATATGTAGTAAGGCTATACATCATATTACATAGATGATTATGGGGATAACAAGAAATGTAGCGAGAGCCAACATCTATGTGAGCGATGTACAAAATATCCACTAAAATGCCAGCAATGCTCATATTTGTTATATAAATTCAAATTAAAAAAATGTGTTAAAAAAATGATAGTTCCTATATACTGTATAGTAAACATTACAGGTCATTATGGTGAGAATGTTGCTTAGTAATTTTCACACTTATTTGGCAAATTCACTTAGCGCTCAAAGGGTTAATCACACATACAGTATGGGGGAATACTGTTTGTCTGGTCTGTCTGATTTGTAATAACGAATTGGAATCTGCTCAGTAAATAAATTAAATAGGAGCGAAAGCTTACCTAAGCTTGAGAGGAGATAAGCACCCTGTTTTGTATGAAGTAATTGTTAGCCTCTTGGGGATTGGTGTTTTAGTCAGGGATGGTGATTGGGTGCAGTTATTTCAACTAGCCAGTAGGAGTAGAGTGAGGGGGAGGAGTTAGGAGTTAAAATAAGGGCTGGCTGAGGTAAATTATTCCTCTTGCCATTTTTTGGATTCCCTGGAGACTGCTGTCCTTCGGTGTCTGACTAGGCTAAGTGCTTTTACTTATTATTCTTCTACTATTCTGTGTAGTTTCTTCCTATCCTTTCCCTTCTTATTCTATCCCTCTGTCACGGTACCACCGGTCGCCTGCTCCGATACGTCAATCTGAGCAGCGCCGGCCGTGACTGGGGTTCACTCAGGACACTCGGGTCCTTTCCTTGAGGTACACTGCCACCAGCCAAAACCTGATTTTAGCGCCTGAAACTGCGCAAGGGGCGGCTTGGCTCGCCCCTGACCACACAATACAAGATAACAATGGTAACGTTTTCCAGCCTTTCTCTCCTGAGGCTAATGAGTCTTAGGAACACAGAACCAGAACTGGGAATATGTATTATTTATTCCTAGAAATACTACAGAGCTTTAAACAAAATGCTTACAAGACATTACAATGATTTTAAAAGTACACACAAGTTTTGAATGCAATTTCAGAAATAAAATAAAAAGAGAAAAATGACAGAACCGTATCCTACAATCCTGAAGTGGGGGGGTCCTCCACAAGAAATCTCTCGTCGCCTACAGCCTGCTTGCTTGACCCCCAGGTAGTGACACTGACTATAGGGAGAAGTCTTAGTTATACCTTGCAGACTCCCTCCTCCCTCCCACCCTTGGGATTCCACTCTTTCCATGCTGAAGGAGTGTGGAAGGTCCCTGGCAATCTACAGTCTGCTGTTTTCAAAGTGATTGATCCTCTTCCCTTGCATAGCAGACCCACTGATAAGAGATGTTAAGGAAGGGGACAAACTCTAACCTCTTCTTCTGGACCATGGTTTATGAGGGGCTCAGATCTTATCTTACATCCTGACTCCGGAGGAGTCCACAGATGTCACACTGAGGGGATACAGGCCTCAAACTCAAACCAGGGTCACCTACAGTTTACATACAAGACATGTCCTGATTCCAATACTCACAGGAGACATAACTATTACACCAATATCAGACATACATTGCTTGAACAGATAATCATAACAGGAGGCATACGTTAATTTGATCGATCACCTGATCTGATCGTTACACCTCCCCCTTTTAAAATGGCGCACAGAGGCGGTGACCCACGTCACCGTCTCATCAGTGCGCTATTAACTACATCGCCTGGACAGGTAGCAGTGGTCTCTGTGCTGAGACAGACTGCCACTGATTCTGCGGGATCTGTACTAACACTTCACTATACTTGACGTCTGTCATGGCACCACCTGACGCCATAGCCGTGGCTAGGGTGGGCAATGGGCATAGTCCCTGTCCCTCTCGCAGGAGATGGCAAACTAAAAGCACACAGGTGTCCTCGAACCCATAGTCTGTGAGCACAGTGATATAGTGGGAGCTGTGTCCATCCCGGCTGATATTGACACTGCCCACCACAGCTGTGCGTCGGACTCCTGGGCACGGATTCTCCCCTGCAGCTGGCAGTTTGGCCTTACTCACTGAGATCAGTACCAGACCATTCCTCCACACCCCAAACGGCCATCCCCCTGGGACTCGTAACTCGGCACGTTTAACTATACCACAGGTGTGGGGCATTCTCCCAGCACTATATACAGACTTAAACATGTCTTCCCAGCACCTCTCCTGAGCTGACTGACCCCCCCTCCCCTTCACTGGGGGGAAGGTCCACTCACTCAACACCTCACACCTCATCCTTTTGTGAGGAGATTCGCCCTCTGTGTCTGTGTGTGTGAATTGTGAAGGGGGGCACGTTTCTGCAAGGGGGAATACCAGCAGGTCATTGTCCCCTGTCTTGGGAACATCCCAGCTCAGCTTTTCTGAGGTTAATGGAGCTGAGTTTACCTGTGCTTCACGGGCCCTCCCACCCTTCTGGTTACACACAGCAGCTTCCCTACTAGCCACTGGCTCTATTCCTGACACAACCCTCTCACTGTACCCAGGGGTATCTTTCCCACTTCCCAGGTATGGGGCAGCCTGTGCAGGGTCGATTCTCAGTTCTGCGTGGAAAGCCAAGCTTTCCATGGCAGTCCAGGACACCTTCCTGAGCCTGACCTTCCCTCCCAGACCCGCAGGTTCTGTGGCTGGGGTGGTGCCACTGAGGTTCTCAGGAGAGGCATCCGTTATCCAGTGATGCTGGAAAAATGCACTCTCTGGAGGATTCTCAGTGTCTGGAGGGAACCCCTGCTGTGTTCCTGTATATGTGTTTGTGTGTCTACAGGAAGGAGGGGGGTTTGAGGGGAAAGCTGCAGTAAGGGACACTCTCTCCCTATCTGACAGTTCTACAGTGCACACAGGGCCCACCGGGTCACTTATTATACCTGGTACCACAGTTCCCACAGTAGCGCAAGACATCACATTATCAACAGCAACATCAATATCATAACCTGGGGAGACATCCTGCAATACCTGCAAATTAGCCTGTGCATCTTCCACAACACATGGGGCCCATCCTGCTGGCTTACAATTGCACCATGGCAAAAACTCTATATCTGGGTCCCATTGTCTCTGAGCAGGAATGGGGTTATCTGAGCATGTTGTCACCAGTAACTTATTGGCAGGTACATGCGCTGCCTGCAACCAACTCAGATCGGTCCCATTCGTGCAGTTAGCGACCCCATGCCCGATGTCACAACCAGACATCACTGGAGGAACAGGGTTAACTTCTAGCACAGCAACCTTAATGACATCACCATCAGCACTCCTACCACTGGTGAGTGAGGGTGTCTCATTCCCAACTAGATTAGGGCATTCATTTAACCCCACAAACTGGCAAGGAGTACCCACTATACCTGTCTCTAACTCACCCTCCACCTGTACCGAAGGTACGGCACTATCGCAGATCATCCCAGGGGCTTCACACAAAATAACAACATTGCAATGTTCAGCATGGTTACATACTACCTGAGATGCATCATATGGTTCAGAAGGGTTAGCGACAGATATGTGTGGAGTTAATAAAAGTCCCACATCAGTAGTCCCACACATACTTGTGTGCATACAGTCAGAAAGTCCCATTCCTATTTCCGACATAGTCTCTCCCCTGCATACTTTCACTATGCAGCCAGCCGCTTCCGGCAACAAATCTGGAGCAACGGGAGGGAACATGCTGCTCACATCTTCCAGCAGTTTAAACTGGACCTTGTGATGTGAGGTCTCTGGAACAGGTTCCACACCGATTGTAGCAGGCCCGGGTACCATGTCCATGAGGGAAACCCTGGTAGGCTGTGTCGTTGGTTCCATAGCTGGTGATAGAAGCTGTTCCAGGCGATTCCTTTCAGCATCTGCCCAGCGGCACTGCTCTTTCCACCATGGAGTATCGAGCTTTTTACAATCATAAGCATATTGCTGCGCTATTTCAAAACAGTCCGTCAGGTCTCTCAGCAGTAACCAAGGAGTCGCATCGGGACCCCAGGTTAGAAACTCACCGCGATACATGCCGAAAACATTGCGCTCATCATTTCGTGCACGGGTGAGCCGCTTGATCATCTCCCAGCGGGAATTGTTGGGGCAGGAGATACCTTGCAGCTGACATTCTGTAGTGAGTTCCTCTGGGCTCATAAGCCTAAACGGATAATCATCACCATATGGGTCAGAATACTCACTGGGCTCTTCTGGTGCTGTAGGGGATTTGTACTCTGCAGTCTCCCTGACTGCCACACATCCTACAGTCTCCCTGGTGCTAGCAGAGATGTCAGCTCTCTGAGCATCGGTGGTAGTGTCCAGGGCCAGCTCTTTACTCACAACCAAGCTGACACTCACTTGGCTTCCTCTGTCTGCTTCCAAGACAGGGAACTGTGCATGACACGGTCCGGTGAAACTCGCGTCAGCAGTGATTTGGGACCTCTGTCCCTTGTTAGGCTCCCCATGATTGATAACAGAGTCCACATCATGATCCAACACATTATTTACTTCCGCAGACCGTAAAAGTTCAGTACGAAGCCCATCTCCTGCTAACTCAGTAGCCACGGCAGATAAAGTCCCACGTAAAGGTTCGCCATCATGATGCCCTGTATCATCCTCCACTGGTTCACCAACAGCGATCAGCCCCCTGAGCCTCACCAGTTCCAACTGGTACTCACGCTCGGCCTGACGCTCTGCAGCCTCTCGTACGGCTTTGCGCTCCTCAGCCTCTCGTACGGCTTTGCGCTTCTCAGCCTCACGTACGGCTTTGCACTCTGCAGCCTCTCTGTCGACAATGGCTTTGCGCTCCGCAGCCTCTCTGTCGACAATGCCTTGGCAGAACTGCACCAGCTGCAAAGCGAATACGGGGTTCACATTCTTCAATTGCCTGCTAGCAGCTAGAAGGTCGCTCTGCAGTGTAGACTTGCTGGGTCCAGCAGAAGGGTTTAACCCTGGCGCGGCATCGTTTGTACTGTCCAGTGCTGACTGAGCCCCTGGGGTAGGATTGTCCATGGACTGGTTTCCTCCAGCAGCTAGAGTCCGATCGGCATCCACTAGTGCCTGAATCATACGTTTTCTACTCTGGCCAGACCAAGGGATATTCCTCTGCACACACACGACCGCCAGGTCATCTCTCCTCATCTGCTGGTAATCAGCCATCCGGAGTCTCACACTTGTCAAATAAAATGATAGGAAAGAAAAACAAGAGAAGGGAGGGAACAGAAATTGCACTCACTGTGTGACTTTTAAAACTATAGTAAAGCTCTGAGTTCTGATTCTGGTGATGTGGGTATTTCTCACAAAATTCTACCCACACTCACTTAAGTTCTTAAAGAGAAAAATGAATTCTCCACCCCACCGCTTGCCACCAAATGTCACGGTACCACCGGTCGCCTGCTCCGATACGTCAATCTGAGCAGCGCCGGCCGTGACTGGGGTTCACTCAGGACACTCGGGTCCTTTCCTTGAGGTACACTGCCACCAGCCAAAACCTGATTTTAGCGCCTGAAACTGCGCAAGGGGCGGCTTGGCTCGCCCCTGACCACACAATACAAGATAACAATGGTAACGTTTTCCAGCCTTTCTCTCCTGAGGCTAATGAGTCTTAGGAACACAGAACCAGAACTGGGAATATGTATTATTTATTCCTAGAAATACTACAGAGCTTTAAACAAAATGCTTACAAGACATTACAATGATTTTAAAAGTACACACAAGTTTTGAATGCAATTTCAGAAATAAAATAAAAAGAGAAAAATGACAGAACCGTATCCTACAATCCTGAAGTGGGGGGGTCCTCCACAAGAAATCTCTCGTCGCCTACAGCCTGCTTGCTTGACCCCCAGGTAGTGACACTGACTATAGGGAGAAGTCTTAGTTATACCTTGCAGACTCCCTCCTCCCTCCCACCCTTGGGATTCCACTCTTTCCATGCTGAAGGAGTGTGGAAGGTCCCTGGCAATCTACAGTCTGCTGTTTTCAAAGTGATTGATCCTCTTCCCTTGCATAGCAGACCCACTGATAAGAGATGTTAAGGAAGGGGACAAACTCTAACCTCTTCTTCTGGACCATGGTTTATGAGGGGCTCAGATCTTATCTTACATCCTGACTCCGGAGGAGTCCACAGATGTCACACTGAGGGGATACAGGCCTCAAACTCAAACCAGGGTCACCTACAGTTTACATACAAGACATGTCCTGATTCCAATACTCACAGGAGACATAACTATTACACCAATATCAGACATACATTGCTTGAACAGATAATCATAACAGGAGGCATACGTTAATTTGATCGATCACCTGATCTGATCGTTACACCCTCTATTGTCTATATCTTTTTTATCCACATTCTTTCATTTCAAGGGGTTAAATAAAAGTTGTGTCTGTCCGTTATATTAGCCACAGCTTCAAGTGTTAGTGTTTTTCTGTAGGTAGGGGAACATGTCCCGTCCGCGTCGCAGCGCTCCCCCGCCCCAGAGGCTGGCTGAGGCAGCCAGGCCTCTTCAGGCGGCAGCCGCATCACGCGTCACGCGGGGAGCGCAGCTCGCGGCCGCGGCAGCCATGGGGGGTTCGCGCAATGTCCCTGCTCCCGCGGCTAATGCGGCGGGAGCCAGAGGGAGGGCGCGAGGGCGAAATAGTTCAGCAGGGCGGGCGGCTGCCCGTCCTGCTGCGCAGGAATCAGGTGTCATGGCGGCCGCCATGATAGGAACGCCGCGCCCGGCCCCCTCGCCGTCAGGCCTGCAGGCTTGGTTGGCCAGGGGGTCACAAGCCAGCGGGGCGCACAGCGTTAGAGGTAGTCCTGCCCCAGGGGATTTAATATTGGGGACAGGGGGTTCGGAGGTGGCTGCCAGCCCCCCCTCAGTATCTCCGGGCGCCATTTTGGATGCAGGGGATCAAATTGCGGGGAGCAATTCCACAGCCTCAGGGGCTGGGGATCCTAGCACGCACCCGCAGTTAGGTAGCCTGTCTCCTGCGAGAGATCAGGCAAGCGTCAGGGTGGATGAGTGGCAATCTCCACAATCAGTTAGGGGGGCTTTTACACCAGTTGTGAGGGTAAGGGCATCACCATTAGCCTTGTTTGCACCCCCTCCATCAACACCTGGGTTCATGTCTAGGCCGGTGCCTGTGGCTGCGCCCACAGCGCGGCAGCAGCTAAGGGGGATTTCTGACAGTTCCTCGGCAGTTCAGCAGGCCCATCCGGGCAGCTGGTCTCCGTATTTTAATACGCGGGTCAGTCAGCAGAGTGTACAAGGAAATTTAGCAGCATGGCCGCAGTGGGTTAACCCCCAGCAGCCCATGTACCAGACAGCGGGCCAGCCATGGGGCGGCGCCGGTCAGGGTGGTCAGGGCCAACAGTTGTGGGCTTTCAACCCGGGTTATTTGCAGCCGGCCGCAGGGTTTTATAGCATGGGGATGCCCCAGGGTGTACCTAACTTCGGGCAGCAGAACATTTTGCAGTTCCCCCCACCTCCGCCACCTCCGCATACTGTGGCCAGGCCCAATAGCACCCAAGGGGTGGAGCAGCAGGGGGTACAGGCAGCGACATTTTAAGGGGTGCAGGCGCTGGGGAGGAGGCCATAGTGTCTAATGTGGGGACAGAGAATGTTATTAATGCAGTTTCTGTAAGTATTCCTTTGCAGACAGTCTCAGCGAGCGCCGGGCCGGGGAGCGTGTCAGAGATATTGGAATCAACGAGTCAAGTCGCGGTGGGCGCACTGTGCAGCGAGGGACATGTCGTGCCAGCAGAGGAGCAGGCGGGGCCATCATCAGCAGGAGCAGGTGAGATACCGCAAGCGGCGCAGCGGGGAACAGCAGGGACTAATTCAGACTCAGATTCATCCAGCTCGGATGGTAGGCCGCGTAAGCTCATGAAGTACTTTGCGCAGAAAATCAGGGGTAAAAAGAAGGGAGTAGGAAGTTCGAGGAGTGTAGCCAGCAGTGCAGCTAAGGTTGGGCCGGATGCATCAGGGGATGCTGTGCATTGCTCTAATACGGCAATATTGAGAGGGTTAAGGTCTAAGATTAGGGATAAAATTAAAAAGGGGCGTTTTGTGGATATGTTTGCCATAATGCATGAGGCAAAAACTGCGTTAGACGCTGCTAAGGCGAAGGGCCCTGCTGCCGAGGAGGCGAGGCGAACATATTCTAATTGGCTAGCCGGGGCTTATGTGTTTGCGGCTTGTTATACGGAAACAAGGCCTTCAGAGCATATGAACATGTTCAAGTATTTCCATTTAATACATAATATGTACATGTCAGGGAGGTTAAATGCATGGAGGCAGTACGATGAAATTTTCAGGAAAAAGCAGGACGGTCAAAAGGTCTTTAGTTTTGGGTTCAAAGACGTGGAAGTATGGTTGGAAGTTACCCAGCAAGCAAGGGGTGTGAGTGAGGCGGCATTAGTGCGGAAGCAGCCATTTCTTGGTAGATCAGGGTATAGTGGGGCCGGGAGAGGAAAGTGCTACGCCTTTAACAATGGGCAGTGCGCAAGAGGGGCAGGGTGCAAATATAGGCATGTGTGCATGCTCTGCGGTGGAGGCCATACTGCAAAGGAATGTACAAAGTCAGAGGGCCAAGGAACTGGGAGAGGGGAGGCTAGGCCCAACGTTAGGCAAGACGGAGTCCCCAATTAGAGTTGACGAGTTAAAAAGATGGTTGAGGCTCTATCCTCTTAGGGAGGAGGCTGCCTTTTTGTTAGAGGGTTTTTCAGAGGGTTTTCGTCTTCCAATAGTTGATAGGGTTATTGCATCGGCAGGTAAGAACTTAAGGTCAGCTAGAGAATTCCCAGAGGTAGTAAGGAAAAAGGTTGAAAGCGAGGTGAGGCTGGGTAGGATGGTAGGTCCTTTTGAGGAGCCCCCAATTGCGGACCTATGCATTTCTCTGCTGGGGGTGGTACCTAAGAGGGAACCTGGGAAATACAGGCTGATACAACATTTGTCATATCCAGAAGGGGGGTCAGTGAATGATGCATTAGATCAGAAATTTCGTAGTGTATCCTACGAATTGTTTGAGCAGGCGTTGGGTTTAGTGCAGGGTTTTGGTAAAGGGGCGCTGATGGCTACAGTGGATATAGAGTCAGCTTTTAGAATTTTGCCATTGCACCCAGAATCATTCAAATATATGGGTTTTAAGTTGGGGGATGGTTTCTATATAGACAAATGTCTGCCGATGGGTTGTTCGGTTTCATGTTCACTTTTTGAATGTTTTAGTAGTTTTTTGCAGTGGTGCATTAAGGCGGGTTGTAGGCAGCAAGGGGTTACACACTATCTGGATGATTTTTTGTTAGTGGGTCCAGCGGATAGTGGGGTGTGTGGTGATTTGCTTTTTTCAGTCAGGGCACTGTTTAGGGTATTAGGCGTTCCCATTGCTGAAGAGAAAACGGAAGGACCTGTTAATAGATTATCATATTTGGGTATTGAGGTGGATACTGAACTGGGTATTTGCAGACTTCCGGAGGAAAAAGTAAAGCGGTTGGAGGAGCAGTTGGAGGCGTTTTTAGCTGCTAAAAAGGTTACATTGAAGCAGTTGCAGTCCCTATTAGGTTTGCTAAATTTTGCTTGTAGGGTTATTCCAATGGGCAGGGTTTTTTGCCGCAGATTGGAAAGGGCAACAGCGGGGGTTAAGAAGCCTCATCATTTTGTGAGGGTTTCAAGAGAGTTAAAGGAGGATCTAAAAGTCTGGCTTTGCTTTATAAGAGATTTCAATGGGGTTAGAATCTGGCAGAAGTCAGTAAAGAATGCGGAGTTGCAGTTATTTACTGATGCATCAGGGGCTATGGGTTTTGGAGCTTATTTTAAAGGGCAGTGGTGTGCGGAGGCTTGGCCAGAGTCATGGAGATCAAGGGGATTCACGAGTAGCATGCTACTGTTGGAATTGTTCCCGATAATAGTTGCGGTGGAACTTTGGGGATCCCAGATTGCGGATAGCAATATTGTTTTTTGGTGCGAAAACTTGGGGGTGGTCCACTCAATCAACAACCAGAGGTCGGATTGCCCTAGGTCCATGAGGCTCCTTCGGCATCTAGTTCTTAGGTGTTTACAAGGAAATATTGCTTTTTCGGCAAGGCATGTTCCGGGGGTGGAGAATGAGATAGCAGACGCGTTATCCAGGTTCCAGTGGGACAGGTTTAGGAGGTTAGCCCCGGAGGCGGATCCTGTTGGGTTGATGTGTCCTATTAATTTGTGGCAGATCATCGAGCCGGCATTGAAAGCTTAGCTCTGAAGGCATTGGCTCCAAGTACGCTTAGGACTTATACAGCGGCTTGGAACGAGTGGTCGGTTTTTTCAGCAAGGTTGGGAGAGGGTAAGTGTCAAGAAGAAGGCATTTTGGAGTTTGTCTGGGCGTGCCACCAGGAGGGTAGGTCTAAGGCGGCAATGTCAGGGGTTTTGGCCGGAATTGCGTATTTTTCTAAATTGAAGGGTCTTAGGGACCCAACCAAGTCATTTCTGCTATCAAGGGCATTGAAGGGATGGGCCAAGGAGCAAAAAGGGGAAGGGGATTTGAGAAGGCCCATAGACTTGGGTTTGCTTCAGGAGATAGTTACAGCAGTATGGGGTGTGGCAGTAGATGAGTTTGAGGCAACACTTTTCAGTTTGGCATTTGTATTAGCGTTTTTTGGGGCATTCAGGGTGGGGGAGTTGGTAGCAAAGAATAAGACGTGCTTGATATCCGGGGTATTGAGGGAGAATGTTTTGATAAAAAAGGACATTATTTTAATAAAAATACAGAGGTCAAAGACGGATCAGTTGGGTAGGGGACGTTGGATATCCATAAAGGCGGTGGGGAATAAGGGGATTTGCCCGGTTGAAAGAGCGAATAAGTTTGCGGCAATTAGGCCGCAAGGGGGGGCTCAGTGGTTAATACATAAAGACATATCCCCGCTAACTAAATTTCATTTCTCCAGCGTGTTTAATAAATGCTTGGTGGCGTTAGGTATTCCAGAAGAGGAGTACGGCACACATTCCTTCAGGATAGGAGCCGCTACCTGCGCGGCAGCGTCAGGAGGATCTGAGGAGTCAATAAAGCGCTTAGGGCGTTGGAAATCATCTGCTTACAAGTCATACATAAGGGGGGATAGACTGTAGGAAGTGCGCTCCTGGCGAGTTTGTTTTTTGGGTAACCCAGGGCCATAAGCTGCCTGCCTTTTATCAAGGGGGATTGGATGGTGTTTCACTTTTTTCCTCTTAAAATCTGAGGTTTTGTGTTGTTCACATCCATCTGGGTAACCTAAAAAGCTGAGTTAACCTTACCCTGGCTAGTTGCTATTGCATAGAAATTTAAAAATTAAAGTTTCTAATGTGTTGTGTATAATTCTGTTATAGGTTCGGCTGATGTGGTGGGTAGGGTGAGGATTGTTGGACACTCTTATGTCTATTGGGCAGGAAGGCACGAGGTTAGGTCAGGAAAGGCTGGTAGGGTTAGATGGATAGGAATTAGGGGTCTTTCCTGGTTTAGGCTTTGGGGGTTGTTGATGGCCTCAGAAGCAAAGTGGGGTGCTCCAGATGTGTTGATCATTCACGCCGGTGGCAATGACTTAGGGTCATGCAAGGGCATTGAGTTGATTATGGCGATAAGAAATGACCTCCAATGCATAAAAGAGAGATGGCCTGGGGTAAGGTTATGTTGGTCGGAAGTGATACCGAGGAGGGTATGGAGAGGGACACAAGGAGGTGCTGCTCTGGATAGGGTCAGGAAGAAGCTTAATGCAGCAGTGTCCAAGTTTGTGGGGAGCATTGGAGGTGTGGTAATAAAGCACCCGGAGATTAAGTATGAGGCAGTGGAGATCTATAGAGCGGATGGAGTGCATTTGAACAAGGAGGGTATGAAGCTGTTTGTCACAGCCTTGTTGGAAGTGCTGGGAAAAGAGGGGTGAGGGTTTAAGTGGCGGACTTCGGCCGGCGTTTGGCGGCCTTGTTTTGGCGGAAAGCATGGCTCCTCGGTTGGAAAGAGATTAGCGTGACAGAAATTGACTAGCATTTACCCTTTGAGTGCGGCGAGCCGGTCACTACCTTAGGGGAGGACCAGGTCACCATCTTAGGGAGGGACCAGTGCTCTGCCAATTTAGGGAAAATGGAGCTACTCGGTAAGGTCACGCTGGGCGTGGTTATAGCCACGCCCATTTGTTTAGTTATGCATTAGCTAGTACCGAGGGGCCATGCTTCTTGGCCACTTATTGATTAATAATTCATTCCAGCCATGCTATTGAATAAATTTTGGCTGTGACCTTAATTTTCCAATTTATACAGTTGTCTGAGTCATTATTTATTGTCTGCGAGTCCAGTTATTGTGTCCGAGTCAATTATTTCTAGGCGTTATGAATTCTGAGTATTAAAACATATGGGTGACTTATAGGATTATTATTCTATAGTTTGCAAATATGAAAGAAGGGTAGATACATTATTTTATTTCTCAATGTAGACACTTGGTGATAATAATGTACTATCTATGTAGATAGCATTACATGAAAAGAGATACTGAAGGTGTGAAAAATATGGGCAGACTATAATTTGGATGAATAGGGTATCACATATTTGTATACATCCCACACCCTATCGCATGCATAATGCTGGTGCGTTACTTTCTGTACTTGCTAGGACTGCCTTTCTGCTCAGTCCCAGGGAAATACGGACTTCTGGGTTTACGACCCGTGAGTCCTATTTCCTGCATGTTCATATTTAAGCTGCATGAAGAGGGATCCTTAGGACTATTTTTCTTCTGAGGAAGCCACTGATCCATATATCAAGGTGGAGAAATAAGACGGAGCACATATGTTATTTTTTTGCCTGGACAACTAAAGGCCCATGGAAATGGCCCCAGACAGCTATTTTGGGTTATTTAACATGACGTATCTCTTTGTTCAGGGCCCACAGTGTCCCTTATATTGTCCATGTTTTAAAGTGTGGCTAATGGCAGCGGGCTTCTGCATAATACATTTCTGTACATGTAATGCGCCTTTCTGTGCACTTTCTCCGGTCTGGAACTCAGCAAAACCTGGAAGACCGTGCAGGTGGTGCAGTTACAAACAGCTGAGCTTACTGTTGTTTGCTAAATACATTGATGCTCAAAAACCTTTAGCGATCTAAAATAGAGCCCTTAAGACAGATTATGCATCACTATCCTACATGCAGTCCCTTATATATGTTTATGGAGCCAGGGCAGATTGGGAACTAATAGTGGCCCTGGAAAAAATTCTAGAAGTGGTCTCACATGGGCGGCACTAACTGAAATTTACACCAAAATAGGCGGGATTTATCCATCTCATGCACTTGGCAGGCTAAGGCCCCCAGACCTTTCAGCTGCTGTGACAAACCACAAATCTCCACATTTCAAATAATACCCCACCTGCCCCAATGAGACAGAACACAGACCCCAAAACCTCCATTACCATAATCCCCCAAATATCACAAATATCCCCCCACCCCACCCCCAGGGCAGTCGAGAAACACCCCAGGAAATGTTACACTCCTGTCCCTTTAACAGACTACAGTAGATAAGTATTTGCAGTGTTGGGTACTTTGCTCTGTGAATAGAATGTGGGAGATAGGATGGTGCCTGGGCCAAAACTATGACACGTGACCTTATAGGTTTGTTGGCTTCCTGGGAACCTTCCCTGTAAGGTATATTGCCAATCCTCCCCTGGTTGGAGCTGACTCTGATCTCCCCACTGCCTGTGACACTTCAGGAGTTTTAAGTGATGCCTGTGTGATGTGTATAGCAAAATAGATGTACTGTAGCCCTTACTGTGTATACAGTATCCTGACTGTGGACTACTAAGAGGATTTGATTGGACATCTTAAGGCCCCCATACATTAGGCCCACTTGTCCTAGGGACAAGAAGGACCCAATTTACCTGCGAGCCGCCCGGCAGCTCCCCGGGAGGCTCACATACAATTTGGCACTTGAAGTGCCATTTTTTACATGGGATAAATCGCATGCCTTTTATCCCATGTAAAAAAAAAACCCGGGGAGCTGCAGGGCGGTGAGTAGTGGGGGCGGGCAGCGGCGGCGGTGGTGGTGGGGGTGGGCAGCGGCGGCGGTGGGGGTGGGGGCGGGCAGCGGCGGCCAGCGGTGGTGGGGGGCGGGCGGCGGGTGCGGTGAGCGCTGCTGACCTGGCCGGGCAGTGTACTTATACATAGCAGCAGCGGGGACGGGCAGCGCAGTGGCGGCTATTATATTTTTAAAATACTTGTCAAATGACCGGCCGCTCTCTGATTGGCTGAGAGCTCTCCGGCCAATCAGAGAGCGGCCGGTCATTTGACAAGTATTTTAAAAAAATAATAGCCGCCACTGCGCTGCCTGTCGTCCCCGCTGCTGCTATGTGTAAGTACACTGCCTGGCCAGGTCAGCAGCGCTCACCGCACCCACCGCCCGCCCCCACCACCGCCCGGCCAGGTCAGTCAGCAGCACTCGCCGGTGCTCAGGGACCCGCTGCCCCGGTGTCTGCATGCATATGCCTGTCAGGTGGCAGGCATATGCATACAGGGAGGTCGGACGTGATCGTATGTACAGACCGTCCGACCTCCCTGATCCGGTCCGATGCGCACGGGACCGCGCATCGGATTGGATCAGATATCACACACCTACGATTTTGGGCCGATTTCACCCGATTATCGGCACAAAGTGCCGAAATCGGATGAAATCGTCCCAAAATCGCATAGTGTATGGGGGCCTTTAGACCTCATGTGTGCACTGTTTAGCAATGGTTGTGATTGTGAGATCACATTTTATTTATCATACTGTATTTGTTGGACCAACCTCCGATCCCATAGAAGCCCGAACACACTGAGCAATATGTAACACACTGTGTATGCTTTAGTGGACAGAGAAGAATTTGGAAGTTAAACATAGTTGGTAAATGCAAAGAGAAAAATCACTAAGGCAGTTGATGGAATGTAAATAATTAGTAAAGACAATACAAGAGAACAAGCCTTTCAGGCATTTATTGTACTTTGGAAACAGCACAGCTGAGGTGCAAAAATATGTACATCGTAATATTGATTTATATAAATGTACAGGTTAGCTGTTACACATCTTTTGAACCATAAAGTCGGACTAAGCATAATCCCTCTTTAGTTTTAATTCTGCACAAATGTTTTTTTTTTGTGTATTGTGGTCCACAGGGAAGGGAAACATTACTGCTAATATAGAGGGCAATGTACAGTTGAATGAAAGCCCATTTTGAAGATAGGTCTTGCAGCTTTTGGAGCTATGCATTCTTTGTAGCCATGAAGTGTATGAGGAGATTGTCCATGTGCAGTCTCCATCCAGGCCTCTCCTTTATAGCCTGTAGTGCATCATATTGAGGGGCAGATTTTTTAAGCTCGGTGAAGTGATAAAGGCCCTTATTCTGATCGGTGCGGCCGGATCCGAATATGCGGCCAGCACCGTGCGTCCTAAACCCCGCATTCCATACGGATCGCCAACTCCGTCCGTACGCGGTAAGAAGCTGTCCAAACGGACCACACGTGTATTTCTCATGAATACACCTCCTCCATCTCAGGGAACCTCCCCCATCATTCGATGGTCGCAGATCATCGAATGCAGGACCGAGTGGCCAGGCAGCTCCCGCAACCTCAGACCACACGGGCATTTCTCCGTGCAAAAGCAGGGATCTGGGCGGGCAGCTGACATCCGGCAATGTCATATGTCCGCCCCCTACACGTGCGTCATGGCCGCATTACCATACGTATGCCCAGCGTTTGCATGGGAACGCCCATGAAACGCGGGGCGTATGCATATATTAATGAGCCCAAACAGCCCTTCACGCCCCTCTACACCCCCTGTTCGTAGTGTACACATTTCATGCGGAATGTGGCCGTGCGTCCCGCTCGCACATGCGCAGAGACGCCTCTGCACATGCGCAGACACAAAACATCGGCGGCACGAACACACGCGGATATTACCGCACCAACCAGAATAAGGGCCAAAGTGTCTGGTTTTTGATCTCTGGCCAATCAGTTCCTAACTGTTAAGTTACAGGCTTGGTTTGAAAAATGACAGGTAGGAGCTGATTGGCCGGTGATAAAAGACAGACACTTTATCACTTCACCGAGCTTAATAAATCTACCACTTAGTGATAGTAGATACACAGATCTCTGATGAAATAGAACAGTTTCTGGCCAATTCCCATACTAAATGGTTGGAAAAAGGTGGAAAAATGGTAGTTGTGCCATCCCCCCAGAAAGCTGCACGTCTACTAGTGCTCAATAGGGATTTTGCAGCATTGCTGTGGTCAGGGCCGGCGCCACCACTAGGCAAATCTAGGCATTTGCCTAGGGCGCCGGCCACTGGAGGGCGGTATTTCGCCCCCCTCCTTGCCACCCGGGTACCTGTCCTGCGGCGTATACAGTAGGAGCAAGTTTCATCTTTGCTCCTTTGGCCACAGCTAGCCATGGCTAGCCATGGCAATTCTATTGTTTCCGCATAGCTCGGCGGATAGCGCTCGTTATTTCTTATTGACTGCAGGGACCCCCCGCTGCCGCCGCCGCCAGCTTTACAGCGCCGCAGGACAGGTACCCAGGCGGCAGACACCGGGGCGCCCCCACCCCGACTTGCCTGGGGCGCTCTGGTGCTTTGCACCGGCCCTGGCTGTGGTTGACAAGTGGCTCTGTAAAATATAAGTATCTGACCATGCAATGGAACGGATGTCAAACACATGTGATTTGGCCACTTTCACTCCGATTTCTCAACTATCAGAATTGGGTGAAAAGTGGCCAGTCGTGCGTGTATGGTCAGCTTGAAAGTAAATGTGAACTGACACTGATGTGAAGTCCAGCATAAGGATGATTGCAGTATTGTTACATAGTTTCATTCAAATTGGTATATGGGGGGAAAATCCACCTGGGAGGAGGTCGGCAGGTGGACAATAAATAGGTCAACAGTCAATAAGTCTACCACTATTGTTCCAGAAGCCATAGATCGAAAGAGGTCGACATACCTTAGGTCTACATGGTCAAAAGTACATTTACGGTGCCTGCACTCCTCCCTTTATACAGTATTGTATACAGTACAGTTTAGCCCAGATAATATATGTATGTGCCAGAAACTGACATTTGCTTCTGCAGTATCTGCACATATAGATAAAATAATTCCCAAGGGAGAAATAGGTATTGGCCATGTCTGGGGCTATCCCCTACCCTGACTCCGAGACAAGAGCGAAGCATCTGCAATCTGATATAGCCTGTTTTAATAACAAAGTCAGGATGGATGGAATCAGAGAGAGGGACGTAGCCATTAGTGGCTGAAGTCTGTCTGTGTACCCAACATGACACAGAAACTGTATAAGATACAAAGGCCAGATGTATCAAGTTTCAAAAAGTGATCAAATGGAGAGTGATAAACAGCCAGCCAATCCGCTCCAACCTGTTGTTTTTCAAACCCAGTCTGTAACATGACAGGTAGGAGCTGATTGGCTGGTTGTTTATCACTCTCCATTTTATCACTTTTTAAACTTGATACATCTGGCCCAAAGTGCTAAAGAAGGAATTCCTAAACTGGTTTAAATGGCAATTTGCTTAGTTTAGGGTGTTGGTATTCTTTAACCAATATACTTTGGTCTATCATTTGATGATGTGCTAACAAGGGGCCTAATTCAGCATGGATTGCTAATTAGAGCAAAATCAGTTGCCACGACAAAGGCTGAGAGCGTGATTGGGCGATGCGTCTCCATGGAGATGCATAGCTCAGCCCTGATTGGCTGAGCTATGCGTCTCCATGGAGACACATAAGCTGAAGACGCTCTCAGCCTCTGTTGCGCTGGGACAGCGCGACAGAAGCTGTTAGCTTCATCGGTGAAAGCCGGTTGTCCCCGCTGTCAGTGCGGGGGGAGATGGCTATGCAGGAGGGAGACCAGCGCTGGATCCTGGATCGGTAAGTATGTTGGTGTAAAAGTGAGCTGTGTGTATGTGTATGTAATAAAGTTTTACTTTTCTGTGTGTGTGTTTTCTTTTAACATTCTTTTAACAGGTGGACTACAAGTCCCAGCAGGCCCATTAATGCCCCGCATGCTGGGACTTGTGGTTCTCTAAGTCCCAGCATTCGGGGGTGGTCTGCTGGCACTTGTAGTTCTCCTGTATTAAGCAATGTTAGGAATGTCAGTTTAACCCTATCAGGCCGGCGTCCACTGCCCACGGATGCTGGTGACAGCCCCGGGCTTCATCCCCGGATGGGTGAAGCCTGGGGGGTGGGGACCCCTTTACTGGGGGGGTCCCAACTCCCCCATGTACCCCATCCAAGGCTGACCAGCCACGGTGCTCATGTTTTGGCTGGGGGACCTTATCTAAAAAGTGTCCCCAAGGCTGTGGCATGACACCGAGGGCTGTTGGAGCCTGGTGCTGGTTTCAAAATACAGGGCCCCAGTATTTTTGGAACCAGGACCGGTCCAAGAGTCCGGGGCTGGTTTCAGAAATACGGGGGACCCCTACGCTTTTTTCCCCCCGTATTTTTGGAACCAGGGCCGGCTCAATGAGCCCAGGGCTGGTTATGTACAGGAGGGGGGACCTCACGCCATTTTTTTTTTATCACAAAATCACACATTTTACCAAAATTGCACCTTTTCATGACAAAAAAAAAATCTCAATTTTTCATGGCTAAAATCGCCCTATATCGCACTTTATCGCACTTTTCATGCCGGAATACGCACCTCATTAAATATGCGGATTCGCGGCAAAAATGCGATTTTAAAAAACGGCAATATAGGGCGATTTGAGAAAAATCTAATTTTCTCAAAAACGGTAAGCCCACTAAATCTCGCCCTTGGTTTGCTAATGGACAAAGCCAAGTGCACTGCAGGTGGGGCAGAAGTAACATGTACAGAGCAAGTTAAATTTGGATGAGTTATTTTGTTTCTGTGCAGGGTAAATACTGATTGCTATATTTTTACCCTGCAATATAGATATCAGTTTGAAGTAGAAAACCCCACCCAAATCTAACTCTCTCTCTCTCTCTGCGCATCTGTTACATCTGCCCTACCTGCAGTGCACATGGTTTTGTCCATTAGCAAACCAAGGCCCTCATTCTGATCCAAACGCTCACACAGGGGAATGATTGTTTGGGACCATGCATACGCATACTCACTTATGTGCAGGCTCCGTTTGCGAGCGGGCTCGGCAAATTGATTATTTGCCGGCCCGCTCTCACAGAGCTGTGCAGGCAGGGGGTCTCATGGACTGTTGGCGCTTGTGGGATCGCCCAGCATTTAAGGTGTCCCATGAAAATGTTGGGCGTTCCCATGCTAATGCGCCGATGATGCAATGACGCAGGGGGTGGGCAGCTGATGTCAGTGGATGCCAAAGAGTGTATTAGATCTGCGAGTGCTAGAGAAATCATTCGATGGTCAGCGACCATCAAATGATTTCTGCCCCGCACACAATCTGCGAATGGATGTTTTTGCGAAACATCCATTCACGTGTGTGTGAGGATATTTGCAGTGCATGCGGTGGACGGATCTTTGTGCGGGCGGTAGGTGTTTAGATGACCCGCAAAACTGCAAATTTCGCAGTTCTGCGGGTCAGTTAGAATGAGGGCCCAAATGTACTTTGCGAGTAAACCTGAATCATCCTCATTATTTGATGTCTTCTATTATAAATCCCTATATATGTGTCTAAACCAAAACATGTTTATTTCTAGCGCATCCCTTCTTGGACGTCATAATATCTACGGTTATTATCTAGCTAGGAGCAAGCAGCTGTTGATTAATTTTAGCAGACAGTAGCATCAAGAAGACGGAGTCTGTAAACGTTGTGTAGTAAGCACTCCCTGCTAGGAGGCTACCACATCTGTGCTTACCACGGCGTCTACATGCCATTGCATCTCTGTAACCAGAGATTATTTGTCCAGGAGCTGAAAATCAATATAAATCCAAAGCTACAGACTAAATGTCAACATTATTTAGTAAAAAAAAAGAAATAAATAAAATAGCAGTGTCTCATTTTATTACAAAATACTTAATGCTAAAGGATGTTTCAATGCAGTTGCTTAAAAGGTTAAAGACTATAAACAGATGGGGTATAATTGGATAATTTTAGAAAGTAGAAAACAAAACAAAGTGATGTGTCCTTCAACTCTACAACAACCATTTCTATCAGAGCGCCCAACTGAGATGAGCTCCGGTTAGCTATTGTGAGCTTGCTTTACTTCCTATAGATACTGTATGTTTGATCGTTCTCTTCATGTTCCACCATTGTTGTATCCATCCTTGGCATGGCTTAAATGGGCCCCTTACTAAGGGGCAGATTTTTAACACTAGTTATACTAAATACGTGAGGAGTGTAGTGAGTGTTTGCACAACCTAGTAAATTAGTAAATCCCTGATTTACTAAATACAAACTGAACAATGTGAGCTGATGATTTCTCTTTCGTTCGGCTGCATGCGGGTAGATGTGCATGCAAACACGTTCACTCTCATGCTAGCGAGCGAACTTCGGGCAGTGGTAGGCAGGCATTCAGTGGTGTGGCGGGAGGTGTTTATCTGTTTGCTAGGCTGTGAGTATACACAGCCTAGCCAATATTTCTGAATGAGGCCTTCATTTTCATGTCATTGTTCCTTCTATTTACTTCTCTTCATTCCTCTCTGCATTGTAACAGACATCTCGGAGCCTGACCTATGTAGTCAGCAGGACAAAGATGTGGAAGTTAGGAGGGAGAGACCTGGACAGGGAACCCACCAATCAGGAAATGTTGTAATTCCCTCTGATGATCACAGCATCATGGGAATATAAAATGTTTTGAAAGACAACGCAGGTTAGCTCCTCATGTTAGTTGCAGGCCTTGGCTAAGGGAAGAGACTCTGTCAAAGTACCTTGTGGAATGCATCACCAGTCCATGTAGGCTTAACAACTCTTCTGTGTGGACTTACAGTATACAGATTTATTAATGTGGACTACTTCTCTATTGCTCCTGTGTGAAATGAGTGATAGTTTTGCAGAACCCTGTGGAATTGGTTATGGTACAGTATGTTTGATCTACAACACGAGTGTCAAACACAAGGCCCGCGGGCCAAATCTGGCCCGCCAGACCTCGTCATGTGGCCCGCACGAGGAGATAGCACGCAGGGGCAGTGTGTCTAAAACAGGAATGCTGCGGGCCGCGTCCACGTCCGCGGCCGCCTTACCTGTTCCTCCACTGTCGGCGGCCATGTTCCTGTAGGCACATATGTATGCGGCTACAGAAACATGGCCGCCGGCCTCCACGGCTACGTGGAGGAGGGCCCGGCCGCCTGTTCCCTCTGATGCCCGGCAGTGACAGGCACTGGGTGGGGACGTCATGACGATGACGCCGCCCGCCCATGCGTCTGTAGAGAAGTAGGAGCAGGCAGGGAAGCTGGACCGGGAGTCGGGGACAGTGTGGCCGCAGCAAGCAGTGAAGAAAAGCTGGAAGCCGCAGCAGCTGCAGGACAGACGGAGAAACAGTAAGTTAAGATGAGGATCACACTCACAATAAAAAATATATATATATCTGCTGTTTCCTGAGGTGTCCCCGTGTATAATAATAATAATGCCATGACACCACCGGCTGCTCCTCCTGTATAATCATTAATGTGTCATGGCATTACTTTTATTATATTATACAGGGGGAGCAGTCTGTGATGTCATGGCATTATTATTATACAGGGGGAGCAGCCTGTGGTGTCATGGCATTCATTTTATATTATACAGGGGGAGCAGCCTGTGGTTTCATGGCATTATAATTATACAGGGGGACCTACAGATACAACCGGCCCTTTGAGGGTGACCAAACTGCTGATGCGGCCCCCGATGAATTTGAGTTTGACACCCCTGATCTACAATGTCGAGGACTACAGTCATATGGTTGACCACTAATGGTCGACAGTGAAAAGGTCGACAGGGTCCAAAGGTCGACAGTGCAAAGGTTAACAGGGTCTAAAGGGTCAAAAGGTCGACAGTGAAAAAGATTGGCAGGGTCAAAAGGTCAAAATAATTTTTTTCCGGTGTCTATGTCCACATAGGTTTACATGGATACTGTCTAAGTGTACTGTGTCCCCTCACATGGCACACTACACTCACCATGCTTTGGGCTCACTACTATGTTCTCCCTCCATGCTGTAGTGGATGGTAGGGTATAAAATAGCACATGTTGGCTAAACATTTTGCTAAAAAGTGCATGTCGACCTTTTTCATGTCGACCTTTTCACCAGGTCGACCTTTTGACCCTGTCAACCTTTTGACGGTGAGCTTTTGACCATCAACCGTTTGACCTTTTTGACTGTTGACCTTTTAACCCTGTCAACCTTTTGACTGTCGACCAATTGTGGTAGACCTTATGACTTTCGACCTAGAGTCAATCTATCATGAGTTCGGTTTCTGTGGAATTGTGTGGAATAATTTGTTGTCACTGCTGTGTGGAATCAGTGATAGTGTTGCTGTGTAGAACTGTTTGTCTTTAAATTCTGTGGCACTACATTTTCTATAAGGACTGGCTATTTTGACTGCTATCTGTTAATTGCTTCTACACTCCATTTACCCCTTGTTCCTGTGCATTATCTATTTCTGTGTGCAGTAAAAAGTAAAGCATTATTTTGGTTTAATCTGCTCAATGTCTGTGTGAGTAAAAGAACCCAGTATCCTCAAACCATTGACTTACAGTACACAAAAGAGGAACACAAATGGTCCTTTGTGATGTAAGGTAACCTCATTTGTGTAATTGCAGCCATTTTTATGGATAATCATATAGCTTGTGGGCCACTGTCCAATAGGAGGAGTTGGGTAGAATGAGCAGAGATAAGGGGGTTTACTGAAGTAAAAAACATTATTAAGATTTTAGTTCGCAAGATAGTAGTATTGAAAGAAGCCGGTGGGCATAGGTGCCGATTCTGTGGGTGCTTGAGGGCCTGAGCACCCACGGAAATTGATGAGCACCCACCCGCTCAGCAGCGGCTCACCTGCCCGTGTCCCACTGCACTCCCCCTCCCTTGTCGCTGGCACAGGTACTGTGTGGGCATTTATGTACAGTACCTGCACTGTGGGGGCATTTATGTATTTGGCACTGTTGCCATAATTTGAATATTGGAGACAACTGTGCTGCGTAATATAAATCAGTATTATTTTGTGGCCACGCCCCTTTCCCATGAAGCCACTCCCCTATATTTTTGGCTTGAGCACCCACCAGCAAAAACATAAATCGGCACCTATGCCAGTGGGTATATAATATGCTTTTAGGGTGGACTTTATGGTTGAATCAACTATACAATTTGAAAATAATGTAATAATGATATAACTGTGTAGACTAAACAATTTAGCTAAGTTATAGCAAGACATAAATGCCTTCAATGTATAGCTTTCCAACTTTAACTACAGATGACTAGCGAGGGGCGTAACTCCCAGAGACAATGGAAACACCTCCCTCCGGACTCCAAGCTATGAAAGGGCACCCCCATACACAGCAGCGCCTGTGTGCTTCACAGATGTATCGAAGTGTTTCCAATGCTGTTTTAGCAGAGCTATGCAGCACACTCGCTACTGCTGTCCCAAGAGCCTTGCTAACACTTGCAATACAGGGACATGACAGCTCCTGCCTGGTATCCTTAGTTATTCAAGTTTAAATAAGCAACATGTATAATTTATTTGAACATTTTTAGCAACACCACACATGAAATGTGAATCCTGAAACTTGAACACGAATAAAAAAACTGCAAACTGCTAAAACAAATTAATTTTTGGACTGTGGAGTTTGTGGCCCCTTAAACCAGACATATTGAAATTGGAATGGGTTTGAAGTATCTGAGAATCTCTAGCAGACAGCTTCATTCACATTGTTGCTGATAGGGGAAAAAAAAACATTTAAATATTAACGCTAATAAAACATATTATAGTGAAGAACCCCTGTGCCGGAAAGTGACATATTCTTGTTTTTATAACCTTGATGAGATGACTATAAATCATTATTACCAACATCTCCAGATGACTCTCATGGTTGATAAAAATCTATTCCTTTGCAATTCTTCCTACATTATTAATCCTCTGAAATAAATAGTTGAACAGTGGAGGAAACTGTTTCCCCTTTCACAGTCAGCACTGTGATGATGAATAAGCATTCATGGAGAGAGAGAGAGATAGACGTGGGGGGTATTCAATCCAAGATCCA
Source organism: Crinia signifera (assembly GCF_055691185.1). NCBI lineage: Eukaryota > Metazoa > Chordata > Amphibia > Anura > Myobatrachidae > Crinia > Crinia signifera. The sequence continues at coordinate 193,021,384 of NC_139217.1, forward strand.
AGTCTGAACATTCCGACAGTTGGATCCGGCTGTTTTTGTTGGCTTTGACTAATTCGACAATTGGAAATCAATGTTCCGAGTTTCGAGAGTCAGAAAGTCCACGGTTGCCCCCCCTTGCGGGCCCGGTGCCTCACTACACTCAGCACACTCATTTATTCTCCTCTATGGTTGCAGTGGACACCCATAGAGGGATAAAGTGTCGGGATTTTGACGGTCGGGATTCCGGCGTCGGGATTTTGACTGCCGGGATTCTGACCGCCGGGAAACTAACTGCATCCCAGCCGAAGGGCCACTAAGCTCTACTGTGGTATTTAGCACAGCTCTTCATAGATAGACATCACAGCCCCCGCATAGATAGTTGGCACAGCTGCCCATACACATAAACCCTGCTACATATATATATATATATATATATATATATATTATATATATATATATATATATATATATATATATATATATATATATATAGTCAGCACCAGGGCTATTTCTAGACAATTAGGGTCCCAATGTGAACAGAATAAAAATGCAATTTTTCTCCAATTACCCTTAATGGAATCTATAACTTTAAAACTAACAATACTGTTGGATGAGCATTTATTCCCAGCAACAAAAACAGCAAGCACGCTCCTCTCCTGCCCGGAGAGGAGCATGCTTGCTGTTTTTGTTGCTGGGAATACTGCTTGTACATGGTTACCGATTAGGTATAAGGCCAATACCCCAGTCACAAGGTACCGGACTTCTTTCCATCTTGTATATCCCAGTTTATGTGCATACATTTTTTGAATAAATTTATCAACATTTTAAGAGGGATTTCTGTCTTTTCATATCTGTATACGGGAGTTGACACCTTTCAAGACAGGAGATCCCCAAAAAGATACTGAGATGCGTCTGTAATTGCACATTTATTTGTGAGTATGGTACGCATCCTCCACCTTTGAAGTTGCACCTGTGGTGAACCTTTAATATCTTCAAAAAGATACCTCTTTCTTTATCTGTTAATGCTTCTCAAATAAGGTATCCAATTTTGTATTTATATCTTCTGTGGGATATTTTTTGAGATTTTTATAGGTGGTTTCAGAAAACCTTAAATGAGAATGACGTGGGGATTATCTTAACCTTTGAATCAAGTGAGGAATGTGTAAATTTTTTAGACCTGACTGTGTATATTAAAGAGGATAGTATTTTGACAAATACTTATTGCAAGCCGACGGATAGCAATGCTTTTATTAATAAAGAAAGTAACCATCACCCTCAGTGGTTAAAGGGTATACCAGGTAATCAGTTCCGCAGGATTAAGTGGAATTGTACACAGGAAGAAACATATAAGGATCAAGCATATAAAATGAAAAATTAGTCTGGTAAAAGGCTACAATGAAATTGACCTGCACAGAACTTTGGTAGAGGTAAATCAGTTCAAAAGAGAAACACTCCTAATTAATAAAGGAAAAGAAAAGAAAAAAAAGAGGGCAATATGGCTTTTATCACTACATATAATAGTGATTATAAGAAAATAGAAAAAGTCTTGAATAAACATTGGGGCTTATTAAAAGCAGACACTATTTTAAAGGAATCTATTCCAGATAAAGTGGAAATAATTTACAAAAGAGCACCCAATATTAAGAACTGGGTAGTAACAACTGCTATGCCACCAAAAGCAGCCATGCACACAAGGGTTAAAACCAAGGTTTTTTTTCGTTGTGGAATGTGTGCTGGCTGCAAGCAATGTAAGAGTACAGAAGGTAAAAAAATAGAAACATTTGTATCCACAGTAACTGGAAGAAAATACAAAATTGAACAATTTGTTACATGTTTTATGCTGCCCATACATATGTGAGATATTGCATGCAATCATTCGATTTCGACCACATCTGGCCGATAAATCAAATGATTGCAAGCATTTTTAAGCTGACATTCGGCACGATGCGCAGGCACGCCATCGAATGTCGCATCGATAGATATTATATATGAGCTGCACATAATATTTATCGAATTGCATGAGCAATCACATGTGGTTTTTAACCACATGCGATTGCTCGAATGCAATCAGCGGCGGGTTCGGGGAGCGGGTCAGGGATGGGGACCGGATCGTTGGCGGGGAGCCGGTACCTTAATGCTGGGGACTGGAGGGTCTCAGCAGCAGCAGGGGAGGCATGGCGGCTGTGTAGGGGGACCGGAGTGGTGGAGCTTTCAGATGGCGGGACTCGGCAGCAGATGACTTTGAAACACTGGACAGCCCTCTGATTGGCTGAGGCCGCTGAGAGAGAGTCTCTCACCCAATCAGAGGGCCATCCAGTGTTTCAAAGTCAACTGCTGCTGCTGACAAGTCCTGCCGCCTGAAAGCTCCACCGCTATGGTAACCAGCTCCGGTCCTGCCTAAACAGCCCCATACCACCCCTCTTCCAGCACCCGATGTCCATCACAGGATGGCATGCAGGATGGATGGGGTGCTGCACTGGGCACCACTTGGGCACCACTTGATGCGATCAGATGCGATGGGACATCACATTGCGATGTCCCATCGCATCTGATCGCATAAGTGTATGGGCAGCATAACAGCTATGATGTTATCTATCTGATTCAATGCACATGTAATAAGCAGTATGTACTGTAGGCAGAACAAGCCGACAATTTAAAATAAGATTAAGAGAAACTGTATGGTGAAGAACTGGCGCTTAGCCCTGTTTGCCCAAAACACTATGTTAATGTACTTAGTAGTAGGAAATTGATATATACCAATATACACACAGAGGGAATATCAGAAGACAAATTATCTAAAATATATCTTCCATGTGTACAGGGTTCAAGCAGCGTGAGAGGCAATTGCCAATTCCCAATGTGGAAACAAAGAAAAAGAGGTGTATATACACATGCTGGAAACAATTTATGTAAAAAAAGTGTACTTATATGATAGTTGAGCGCCCACTAAGCTATTTGCTTAGTTTTCTGCGTCCCCTCGTGGGGCTCTCCACACTATATAAAATCAACTCGATGCTGACATGGATAGTGGGGGTATAAGTGTACTTACTAAAGTGGGCGCCCAACTAACATATAAGTACCAAAAAAAGAAATCTAAGAATTTATTAAACACACATATTTCACTGGCCAGTGACACTTAACATTTAAAATAACACATACAGTATATATTTGAAAACACATCCGTGGCTATCCAACAATTAGTTATAAAATGTAACCAGTAATTTCATTAATAGGCGGCCTCCATGCTGTAATAATATCTGGATATTTTTAATAAATAAGAACAGTACTAATTGTCCAATGTCTGGCCAGACAAAAAAAAGTTGTGGGTTCATCAGATAAGATCTGATCTGATAAGATAAGATCTGATGAAGCCGCTGACACCTTATAGGAGGGAGAGAAATGCGTCATACAGCTATATGCCATCCTCATCATACTTTCTGGAGCTCCAGAACGGGATCCCACATCTGCCTGCATAAAAAAGCAAGTACTGTTACACCTTTAACCCACCACTGCATCTAATAGCAGCAGGACAGTCAGCAGTCCGGGATCCACGTACACATATATATTTTTTCTTTTATTATTGCTCTTTTACTGCATTTTTTTATGGATTTTTTTGTCTGGCCAGACATTGGACAATTATTACTGTTCTAACTAATTAAAAATGTCCGGATATAATTACCGCATGGAGGCCGCCTATTAATGAAATTACTGGTTATATTTTATAACTAATTGTTGGATAGCCACGGGTGTGTTTTCATATATATGTGTTATTTTAAATGTTAAGTGTCACTGGCCAGTGCAATATGTGTGTTTAATAAATTCTTAGATTTCTTTTTTTACATACAAGATTAATAGAACACCTAAATAACATCAACAAAGGTGTTGAAACACATTGCATGTCAGCCCACTTCAAGACTGAGCATAAATGCTCATCCAACAGTATTGTTAGTTTTAAAGTTATAGGGCGGTATTCAATGAGGCTGATTCGCCAGGTTTTTATGGTGAATTTGTGCTGTAAGGCGAATTTCTGACTAAAACGGTGAATCACCCTATTCAATGACCAGATGGCGAATACATTTCAAGGTTTTTTTCGCCATGATTCACCGAGTAGCAATCGCTATCTTTTTATGGTGAAGTGGAAGGTGAACTTTTAAAATAAAGTGTTTTGTTTTTTACAATTGGTGTAAAAAAATCTGGAATTTTATTCTGAGGAGCGGCATGCTATTTTTAGCCCCTGACTCGTTGAATACCGGAGCTGGCGAGGCTCCGGAACGCAGCGAGCAGTGGCGAATGTGCAGCGAATCCTAAACAGGATTCGCTGCACGTCGCCGGTATTCACATTGAATACCGCCCATAGATTCCATTAAGGGTAATAGGAGAAAAGAAGATAAAAAAAGTGAACTGGCACACGCAGAGATGCGATGGATCTATGAGCTGGACACATTGCACCCCAAAGGGTTAAATGGGGAATTTCTCCCCAATTTATTCTTTACTTATAAGATTACTTTCTCTCAAATTAATACGAGGCTGAAGTTGGCTTATTATTCGGCCAGCTTCTTATTCGAGCTCCAGCTTCTTATTCAGAACAATCACTTTTACAAGGGTTAATGAATCATGAACCACAAATTTGACTGCAGAAATCAACACAGGGGGGTCACGTACATATGACCCACTAGCAATTTCTTTTGACCAATAAGGTTTTGGGCAGAAATTGGGCACTAAAGTGGGCATGGGTCCCAGAATTCATCATTTTGAATAAGTAGCTGGTGTCCTGCAAGGGTTAAACAGCGTTGATCAACAAATATTACACTGGAAACCCGCACAGGGGGGTCAGATACATATGACCCACTTGCCATTTCTTTTGACCAACAAGGATTTGGGCAGAAATAGGGCACTAAAATGGGCATGGGTCCCAGAATCATCATTTTGAATAAGTAGCTGGTGTCCTGCAAGGGTTAAACAGCGTTGGTCAAAAAATATTACACTGGAAACCCGCACAGGGGGGTCACTTACATATGACCAACTTGCCATTTCTTTTGACCAACAAGGATTTGGGCAGAAATAGGGCACTAAAGTGGGCATGGGTCCCAGAATCATCATTTTGAATAAGTAGCTGGTGTTCTGCAAGGGTTAAACAGCGTTGGTCAAAAAATATTACACTAGGAATCCACACAGGGGGGTCACTTACATATGACCCACTTGACATTTCTTTTGACCAACAAGGATTTGGGCAGAAATAGGGCACTAAAGTTGGCATGGGTCCCAGAATCATCATTTTGAATAAGTAGCTGGTGTTCTGCAAGGGTTAAACAGCGTTGGTCAAAAAATATTACACTGGAAACCCGCACAGGGGGGTCACTTACATATGACCCACTTGCCATTTCTTTTCACCAACAAGGATTTGGGCAGTAATAGGGCAGTAAAGTGGGCATGGGTCAAATATGTCATTATTTTGAATAAGTAGCTGGTGTCCTGCAAGGGTTAAACAGTGTTGGTCAAAACATATTACACTTGAAACCCACACAGGGGGGTTGCCTACATATGACCCACTTGCAATTTCTTTTGACCAACAATGATTTGGGCGGAAAATGGGCACAAAAATGGGCATGGGTCCCAGATAGGGAGGCCAATCCCGGAGCATTTTTTCGATCCCGGGATTCGGGATTGAAAAATGCTCAATCCCGGGAATCCCGGGATTCCCGGGATCCCGGGATCGGCCTCCATGGTTAAAAAAAAAAAAAAAACACGTCCCTCCTCCCCAAACTGGCCGACCCGCACATTAACACGGCAGACTAATCCCCACTATCCCTCCTGCCCTGCACTGCGCTGTCACTTACATGATGGTGGTCACAGGCAGTAGCAGGACCATCTCCAGCGGGCATGCGGCTGGGAGCTACTCAGCTTGGCTGGGAGCTGCTCAGCGGGCGGCTAGGTGCTGCGCAGCGGGCGGGCAGCTTGGAGCTCCTTAGCGGGCGGGCGGCTGGGAGCTCCTCAGCGGGCGGTCGGCCAGGCGAACATGTTTAGAACAGTGTCTGTGTGTGCTGCAGCGGCATGACGGCGGCCGGGCTGTGCAGCGTTATGTGATGTCAGGGGTCACGCTGCGTAGCCCGGCCACCGTCATGCCGCTACAGCATACACAGACACTGTTCCAAACAGCCGTCTGCTGGATTTTTACAAACAGGTGCTAATCCCGCAATCCCGGGATTGGAAGGCTCAATCCCGGGATTGAAATCCCGCCGTTTTAAGGCTAAAATCCCGGGATCCCGCCGATCCCGATCCCGGGATTGGCCTCCCTAGTCCCAGATATCATTTTGAATAAGTAGCTGGTGTTCTGCAAGGGTTAAACAGCGTTGGTCAAAAAATATTACACTGGAAACCCGCACAGGGGGGTCAGATACATATGACCCACTTGCCATTTCTTTTGACCAACAAGGATTTGGGCAGAAATAGGGCACTAAAATGGGCATGGGTCCCAGAATCATCATTTTGAATAAGTAGCTGGTGTCCTGCAAGGGTTAAACAGCGTTGGTCAAAAAATCTTACACTTGGAATCCACACAGGGGGGTCACTTACATATGACCCACTTGCCATTTCTTTTGACCAACAAGGATTTGGGCAGAAATAGGGCAGTAAAGTGGGCATGGGTCCCAGAATCATCATTTTGAATAAGTAGCTGGTGTCCTGCAAGGGTTAAACAGCGTTGGTCAAAAAATATTACACTGGAAACCCGCACAGGGGGGTCACTTACATATGACCCACTTGCCATTTCTTTTGACCAACAAGGATTTGCTCAGTAATAGGGCAGTAAAGTGGGCATAGGTCCCAGAATCATCATTTTGAATAAGTAGCTGGTGTTCTGCAAGGGTTAAACAGTGTTGGTCAAAACATATTACACTTGAAACCCACACAGAGGGGTTGCCTACATATGACCCACTAGCAATTTCTTTTGACCAACAATGATTTGGGCAGAAAATGGGCACAAAAATGGGCATGGATCCCAGATATCATTTTGAATAAGTAGCTGGTGAACTGCAAGGGTTAAACAGAGTTGGTCAAAAAATATTACACTGGAAACCCGCACAGGGGGGTCACTTACATATGACCCACTTGCCATTTCATTTGACCAACAAGGATTTGGGCAGAAATAGGGCAGTAAAGTGGGCATGGGTCACAGATGTCATCTGTGGGACCCATGCCCACTTTAGTGCCCTATTTCTGCCCAAATCCTTGTTGGTCAAAAGAAATGGCAAGTGGGTCATATGTAGGTGACCCCCTTGTGTGGATTCCAAGTGTAAGATTTTTTGACCAACGCTGTTTAACCCTTGCAGGACACCAGCTACTTATTCAAAATGATGATTCTGGGACCCATGCCCAATTTAGTGCCCTATTTCTGCCCAAATCCTTGTTGGTCAAAAGAAATGGCAAGTGGGTCATATGTAAGTGACCCCCCTGTGTGGATTCCAAGTGTAAGATTTTTTGACCAACGCTTTTTAACCCTTGCAGGACACCAGCTACTTATTCAAAATGATGACATCTGGGACCTATGCCCAATTTACTGCCCTATTACTGCCCAAATCCTTGTTGGTCAAAAGAAATGGCAAGTGGGTCATATGTAAGTGACCCCTCTGTGCGGGTTTCCAGTGTAATATTTTTTGACCAACGCTGTTTAACCCTTGCAGGACACCAGCTACTTATTCAAAATGATGAAATCTGGGACCCATGCCCACTTTAGTGCCCTATTTCTGTCCAAATCCTTGTTGGTCAAAAGAAATGACAAGTGGGTCATATGAAAGTGACCCCCCTGTCCGGGTTTCCATTGTAATATTTTTTGACCAACGCTGTTTAACCCTTGCAGGACACCAGCTACTTATTCAAAATTATGACATCTGGGACCATGCCCACTTTACTGCCCTATCACTGCCCAAATCCTTGTTGGTCAAAAGAAATCGCAAGTGGGTCATATGTATATGACGCCCCTGTGCGGGTTTCCAGTGTAATATTTTTTGACCAACGCTGTTTAACCCTTGCAGGACACCAGCTACTTATTCAAAATGATGATTCTGGGACCATGCCCACTTTAGTGCCCTATTTCTGCCCAAATCCTTGTTGGTCAAAAGAAATGGCAAGTGGGTCATATGTAAGTGACCCCCCTGTGTGGATTCCAAGTGTAAGATTTTTTGACCAACGCTGTTTAACCCTTGCAGGACACCAGCTACTTATTCAAAATGATGATTCTGGGACCCATGCCCAATTTAGTGCCCTATTTCTGCCCAAATCCTTGTAGGTCAAAAGAAATGGCAAGTGGGTCATATGTAAGTGACCCCCCTGTGTGGATTCCAAGTGTAAGATTTTTTGACCAACGCTGTTTAACCCTTGCAGGACACCAGCTACTTATTCAAAATGATGATTCTGGGACCCATGCCCAATTTAGTGCCCTATTTCTGCCCAAATCCTTGTTGGTCAAAAGAAATGGCAAGTGGGTCATATGTAAGTGACCCCCCTGTGTGGATTCCAAGTGTAAGATTTTTTGACCAACGCTTTTTAACCCTTGCAGGACACCAGCTACTTATTCAAAATGATGACATCTGGGACCTATGCCCAATTTACTGCCCTATTACTGCCCAAATCCTTGTTGGTCAAAATAAATGGCAAGTGGGTCATATGTAAGTGACCCCCCTGTGTGGATTCCAAGTGTAAGATTTTTTGACCAACGCTTTTTAACCCTTGCAGGACACCAGCTACTTATTCAAAATAATGACATCTGGGACCTATGTCCAATTTACTGCCCTATTACTGCCCATATCTTTGTTTCTTTGTTGGTCAAAATAAATGGCAAGTGGGTCATATGTAAGTGACCCCTCTGTGCGGGTTTCCAGTGTAATATTTTTTGACCAACGCTGTTTAACCCTTGCAGGACACCAGCTACTTATTCAAAATGATGAAATCTGGGACCCATGCCCACTTTAGTGCCCTATTTCTGTCCAAATCCTTGTTGGTCAAAAGAAATGACAAGTGGGTCATATGAAAGTGACCCCCCTGTCCGGGTTTCCAGTGTAATATTTTTTGACCAACGCTGTTTAACCCTTGCAGGACACCAGCTACTTATTCAAAATGATGACATCTGGGACCTATGCCCACTTTACTGCCCTATTACTGCCCAAATCCTTGTTGGTCAAAAGAAATCGCAAGTGGGTCATATGTAAATGACCCCCCTGTGCGGGTTTCCAGTGTAATATTTTTTGACCAACGCTGTTTAACCCTTGCAGGACACCAGCTACTTATTAAAAATGATGATTCTGGGACCCATGCCCACTTTACTGCCCTATTTCTGCCCAAATCCTTGTTGGTCAAAAGAAATGGCAAGTGGGTCATATGTAAGTGACCCCCCTGTGTGGATTCCAAGTGTAAGATTTTTTGACCAACGCTGTTTAACCCTTGCGGAACACCAGCTACTTATTCAAAATGATGATTCTGGGACCATGCCCACTTTAGTGCCCTATTTCTGCCCAAATCCTTGTTGGTCAAAAGAAATGGCAAGTGGGTCATATGTAAGTGACCCCCCTGTGTGGATTCCAAGTGTAAGATTTTTTGACCAACGCTGTTTAACCCTTGCAGGACACCAGCTACTTATTCAAAATGATGATTCTGGGACCCATGCCCAATTTAGTGATCTATTTCTGCCCAAATCCTTGTTGGTCAAAAGAAATGGCAAGTGTGTCATATGTAAGTGACCCCCCTGTGTGGATTCCAAGTGTAAGATTTTTTGACCAACGCTTTTTAACCCTTGCAGGACACCAGCTACTTATTCAAAATGATGACATCTGGGACCTATGCCCAATTTACTGCCCTATTACTGCCCAAATCCTTGTTGGTCAAAATAAATGGCAAGTGGGTCATATGTAAGTGACCCCTCTGTGCGGGTTTCCAGTGTAATATTTTTTGACCAACGCTGTTTAACCCTTGCAGGACACCAGCTACTTATTTAAAATGATGAAATCTGGGACCCATGCCTATTTTAGTGCCCTATTTCTGCCCAAATCCTTGTTGGTCAAAAGAAATGACAAGTGGGTCATATGAAAGTGACCCCCCTGTCCGGGTTTCCAGTGTAATATTTTTTGACCAACGCTGTTTAACCCTTGCAGGACACCAGCTACTTATTCAAAATGATGACATCTGGGACCTATGCCCACTTTACTGCCCTATTACTGCCCAAATCCTTGTTGGTCAAAAGAAATCGCAAGTGGGTCATATGTAAATGACCCCCCTGTGCGGGTTTCCAGTGTAATATTTTTTGACCAACGCTGTTTAACCCTTGCAGGACACCAGCTACTTATTAAAAATGATGATTCTGGGACCCATGCCCACTTTACTGCCCTATTTCTGCCCAAATCCTTGTTTGTCAAAAGAAATGGCAAGTGGGTCATATGTAAGTGACCCCCCTGTGTGGATTCCAAGTGTAAGATTTTTTGACCAACGCTGTTTAACCCTTGCGGAACACCAGCTACTTATTCAAAATGATGATTCTGGGACCATGCCCACTTTAGTGCCCTATTTCTGCCCAAATCCTTGTTGGTCAAAAGAAATGGCAAGTGGGTCATATGTAAGTGACCCCCCTGTGTGGATTCCAAGTGTAAGATTTTTTGACCAACGCTGTTTAACCCTTGCAGGACACCAGCTACTTATTCAAAATGATGATTCTGGGACCCATGCCCAATTTAGTGATCTATTTCTGCCCAAATCCTTGTTGGTCAAAAGAAATGGCAAGTGTGTCATATGTAAGTGACCCCCCTGTGTGGATTCCAAGTGTAAGATTTTTTGACCAACGCTTTTTAACCCTTGCAGGACACCAGCTACTTATTCAAAATGATGACATCTGGGACCTATGCCCAATTTACTGCCCTATTACTGCCCAAATCCTTGTTGGTCAAAATAAATGGCAAGTGGGTCATATGTAAGTGACCCCTCTGTGCGGGTTTCCAGTGTAATATTTTTTGACCAACGCTGTTTAACCCTTGCAGGACACCAGCTACTTATTTAAAATGATGAAATCTGGGACCCATGCCTATTTTAGTGCCCTATTTCTGCCCAAATCCTTGTTGGTCAAAAGAAATGACAAGTGGGTCATATGAAAGTGACCCCCCTGTCCGGGTTTCCATTGTAATATTTTTGACCAACGCTGTTTAACCCTTGCAGGACACCAGCTACTTATTCAAAATGATGACATCTGGGACCTATGCCCACTTTACTGCCCTATTACTGCCCAAATCCTTGTTGGTCAAAAGAAATCGCAAGTGGGTCATATGTAAGTGACCCCCCTGTGCGGGTTTCCAGTGTAATATTTTTTGACCAACGCTGTTTAACCCTTGCAGGACACCAGCTACTTATTCAAAATGATGATTCTGGGACCCATGCCCACTTTACTGCCCTATTTCTGCCCAAATCCTTGTTGGTCAAAAGAAATGGCAAGTGGGTCATATGTAAGTGACCCCCCTGTGTGGATTCCAAGTGTAAGATTTTTTGACCAACGCTGTTTAACCCTTGCGGAACACCAGCTACTTATTCAAAATGATGATTCTGGGACCATGCCCACTTTAGTGCCCTATTTCTGCCCAAATCCTTGTTGGTCAAAAGAAATGGCAAGTGGGTCATATGTAAGTGACCCCCCTGTGCGGGTTTCCAGTGTAATATTTTTTGACCAACGCTGGTTAACCCTTGCAGGACACCAGCTACTTATTCAAAATGATGATTCTGGGACCCATGCCCACTTTACTGCCCTATTTCTGCCCAAATCCTTGTTGATCAAAAGAAATGGCAAGTGGGTCATATGCAAGTGGCACCCCTGTGTGGATTCCAAGTGTAAGATTTTTTGACCAACGCTGTTTAACCCTTGCGGAACACCAGCTACTTATTTAAAATGATGATTCTGGGACCATGCCCACTTTAGTGCCCTATTTCTGCCCAAATCCTTGTTGGTCAAAAGAAATGGCAAGTGGGTCATATGTAAGTGACCCCCCTGTGCGGGTTTCCAGTGTAATATTTTTTTGACCAACGCTGGTTAACCCTTGCAGGACACCAGCTACTTATTCAAAATGATGATTCTGGGACCCATGCCCACTTTACTGCCCTATTTCTGCCCAAATCCTTGTTGGTCAAAAGAAATGGCAAGTGGGTCATATGTAAGTGACCCCCCTGTGTGGATTCCAAGTGTAAGATTTTTTGACCAACGCTGTTTAACCCTTGCAGAACACCAGCTACTTATTCAAAATGATGATTCTGGGACCCATGCCCACTTTAGTGCCCTATTTCTGCTCAAATCCTTGTTGGTCAAAAGAAATGGCAAGTGGGTCATATGTAAGTGACCCCCCTGTGCGGGTTTCCAGTGTAATATTTTTTGACCAACGCTGTTTAACCCTTGCAGGACACCAGCTACTTATTCAAAATGATGAATTCTGGGACCCATGCCCACTGTAGTGCCCAATTTCTGCCCAAAACCTTGTTGGTCAAAAGAAATTGCTAGTGGGTAATATGTTCGTGACCCCCCTGTGTTGATTTCTGCAGTCAAATTTGTGGTTCATGATTCATTAACCCTTGTAAAAGTGATTGTTCTGAATAAGAAGCTGGAGCTCGAATAAGAAGCTGGCCGAATAAGAAGCCAACTTCAGCCTCGTCAAATTAATTTCCTTTTTATGTAACAGCTTTTATAATTTTTCATTTGTCATCTTTTCCTCAATGGATATATTTTTAATGTCTTTGCAAAAAGAACTGATTACCTTATATGTATTTTTCATGATTTTTTAGATGTATGTATATCTGTAAGGAAGCCTGGTGATATGTATATTATATAAGAACTACCCGGGAACAAGAAAACCGGATCTCTTGAGAGAGCATAAATAATTAGAATCTACTCCCTCCAGCTGCACCTTGAGAAAGACCTTTACAGCTAGAACCGCGTTGGTGAGCAGCTGGAGGTTGGAGCTTGTGAAAGACAGCCACCAGACACATGGGGAATGGTGCCGGAGCCGAAGAATATTCCTGAGTGACATCAGCAGCCCCGGGCGGCTTTTACAGATCTGAAGCCGGAGAGAGGAGTCCTTTTAACTTTAGCTTTTTGCCGTGAACCCCGCCCGACTGCGAGTGCAGGCAGATGATTCTGGACAGGAGGGCAGTACGGCGGAGTACCATCATAAAACCCGTACGCCTAGCTCAGAAGGACTGCTTTCCCTTTTTTCTCCACGACAAAACCCCAACACACAGGGAAAACCTGAAGGATTGACACAGTGGCAGTGTGTCATCCTTAGGAAGAGTACTAGTGTGGAAGTGGCAGTGGCCCTGCCAAACGGGAATATTTAACAACAGTGGATTAAAAGGTCAATCAAATGTCCCCAGGAGGTCCGGTGAGCTTACAAACTTCTTTTTTATTTTTGTGAACAAGAAACTAACTGTGTTTATATGTTTATTATATTTATATTTTTCATTTTTTTTATTTTTATTGGTTTTGGTTTTTTTAAATAAAGAGACTGTGTTATTTGTAAAAAAAAAAATCCAGTGAAGACTATATTTTTGTGGTCTCTATTGGTAAAGGAACCTTGCATGTCCTACGTAAAAAATATGTTCACATATTTTTTCAGCGCTGTGGTCAACCCTTATGTGTATTTTTTTAGACTATTTTCTGTGGAAATATAATAGGATAGAATTTTCCTATTTGGGTTTAACAGCAGCAGGAGGAAAGAGCGCTCAAGGTAGTTTGGACTGACTTTTTTTTAAATGACCCTTCCACAAGTCTACAACAGAGACAGGCTGACGTCATAAAACCCTCCCTGAAAATGCCTAGGTCACGCCTACATTTTTCCTGACAATCCCAGGAAACGGTAGTTACCAACCCCAACCCTCTAATAGTGACTTCCTGTGAATCAAACTGCAGGGCGATTGTGAATAGATTCATCGCTATTTTTTGTCGCTGTTTGGCATCGCACATGCACAATGTGATCTGAGATACATGCACAGTCATATTGTAGTCTATCAGTCTGAATAACTCACACAGCACGGCCGAGTTCAAAAGTTGGACACAAAATAGCTCTATAAATTTGGACTTAATTAGAGCTGGCATTTTTGGGTGAGTTGTATTCGTCAATGGCCAAAATCAAGTATGCAATTACAGCATATTTGCAACAAATAATTTTATAATTATTACAAAACTCAAAATTAAAAAATATACTTTGTGCTATCAAAATCGCTCATTTTTGCACTTTTCCCCATAAAATTAATTTCCATCACTATTCTAATCTTACACTTAAGCAGCTTCTGCTAATTAAAATATGCAGTATGCCTATGTTTTGTATGTAATTTGATTTCATTGTATTTCTTCACGTTCCCAATGGCAGGAGTTTACTGGATTTACTGTGTCCAGGACCAACCTCCACAAGGCCTGCTTCTGGGTAGAAGAGGTCCGGGCTCCTAGGCTGCCTTGGGTAAATCTGCACCATGGCATGTACCGGGATATAGTTTTCTTGATAACAAAATCTGAAAATGCACCCTGACCTGGTCTTGCCAGGTGCAGATGCAGCAGAATCCTCATCACTTTCCTCTACACCACTCTTCAGCACCTCCTCCTCCTCACACTCTTCTACCTATGTGTAGACACAGTTTGCTGCTTGGAATGGCTTTTTCCTTCTTCATAAGCCTCCTACTCTCTCCATATATACTCCTAAATGCCTGGCCTGCTCCAAATCTCTTAAAAACTCTCACAACTATTTTACAGTCTCACTCTCTCTATAACAAACCACCACCTCCTCTCCTATCTTTCAAAGTACAAAATGGAGGACTGGGGTTTATATGTAGGACATGTGATGCTTCAATCAAGTTTTTTATGGGGTGCCAATGGTTGACTTTCTCTCACATTGGGCCTTATTCAGATCTGAGCTCAGTACAAATGTGTTCGGAAAATGGGCAAAACCATGTGCACTGCAGGTGGGGCAGATGTAACATGTGCAGAGAGAGTTGAATTTGGGTGGGGTGTGCTGAAACTGAAATCTAAATTTCAGTGTAAAATTAATGCAGCCAGTATTTACCCTGCACAGAAACAAAATAACTCACACAAATGTAACTCTCTCTATACATGTTACATCTGTCCCACCTGCAGTGCACATGGTTTTGCCCATTTTCCGAACACATTTGTGCTGAGTTCAGATCTGAATAAGGCCCATTGTGCAGTTGTTATACTAAAAGATGCATTCCAGTTAATTCAAAAGAAATCGGATGCTTCCTGGTCCAGGGGCGTAAGTTAAGATGAGGTGCCCGGAGGCGGTACAGATAGTGGTGCCCCCCCCCCCCAGTAATTGTGTGTCTACCATATAATACTGCGTGTGTGTGTTGGAGAGAGTGGGAGCTTACAGTTCCTCCCGTCTCTCCGCAGCAGACTCCGGGCAGCACAGGTGGCGTGTCATACATTTGGCACACCGTCTCTGACTAAGTCCACACTGCTCAGGGATCCAGCCTCCTTCGTCCGGGGCTCCGGGCAGCCAATCAGGGTGCCGCAGGCTGCAAATATTCAAATATCATAGGACAGCTGAGCGACTGCTGTCCAGACTACCGTAGCTCTGCAGCAGCGGCACTGCAGTAGGAGTGGCGTGCGGATCAGAGAGACCCTTTCAGAGCAGGGGGAGCGGGGGGTGCAGAGTTTCTTGCTAATGCCTGCTCTCTGTGTCCCCCTGATCGCTAACGCCCGGCGGCAAAAGGCTCCATTGCCTCCGGGAGTTACGCCACTGACCTGGTCACTACACCATGAGAAGTTGTATCTACAGTAATTTGCATTTGGAGCGTTAACGACACTCGCCATTACATTGGCCGTGTTACGGTAAAAAGTCAGAAATTATAATGCCCAACTTTGTACGACTTTTTCCTGGCCACTTATTACAACTTGCCCATTGATCACACAGTACATTAATAGAAATTTTAAATATTACTCATGATAGCATACATCAAAACTGAGTTTTAACCTTCAAAAATGCAGTTTTTCCCACATTCACCATGCTCTGGAAAGCAAAACTTTCTGGAGCTTGGACCCGATAGGCAAAAGAATGAAAGTTACCACATGATTTACCCAAATTATAATAAAGTGTGACATAACAATACATTAAGACTTCAAATTTCTGAATAAAAAGGTCCAAATGAAATTACTGGTAAAAAGGAAATACAGCAAGCATATGGTAAATATTTCAGTTCAACAACCAAAATAATTATCTCTGTGCAGAATACTAAGAAGTATCATGCATTAATTATCACTCCTGTGGATTTCTAGGTACATACATCATTTTTATCCCTCCAATGTTGAAAAAAAATATTTCAATTAATTATTCATGATTTTCTGCTGTGGAAACAGATATATCTGCCTGTGTTTTGCCATTAAAGGCTTCACTTCCTTTTATATTCACAGTTAGGATACGTTTTTTTGTTTGGGTCCCGCATTTTTTTATTTATTGGAGTGGAGTGAATAATTCAAAAAGATCCAAATCCTGTTATGTTAAGTTATTCAAAAAGCTTCCTTCTTTAAAGGGGAGAAAGCCTTTAGATCTAACCTCTTTATAGGTTGGAGGTGCTCCCCAGAGTCAGAGATAAGTACATGTTATACTGGAGAAAAAGAAGACTCTTTGTGGGGGCACTCTTAGTGCATGTACAATAGTACATGCGTATAGAATACCTATTAATACCAGAAAATGTGGTGAGTGGCTATCGAAATAGTGATAATATTTAAAATGTAACTTTTAATATTCACGTTTTAATATAGATAGGTAATTAACACAAGATATATGATTAGATTACATACAATTTAGATACACAATTAAAGTTAAAATATGCACTGCAACTTATAATTATGTCACTGTCTGTGAATAAAGGTTCATCAAAGAACAGCCCTATGAGTCCTTGCTTCAATTTTTATATCGGCTAAATAGGTTGAAAGTTCATACAGATAACAATCGCTGTATTCACTAAAACCAAAAAATAATAAAAATAATGCTGATTTGAGGCAGTCTGTGTCACCTTATTCTAGTGATACAATTGGGATAAGAGCCTGTCAGCTCCTAGTATCAAGAAAGCTTTGTTGTCAAAATAATCAGAAGGAACCACAATGTTGCATTTGTGTGTAGATAGTGTCAAGAGGGTATATGTGTCCTAACCCCTTACCATCTGCACATTATTTTGTTGATAGATCAAATCTGCATAAGTATATTAGTTGTTAGAGGCTGTCAGGTTGTAAACAGATATTGAGTTAAAGAGAGAGCTAAAATAGGAGAGTGATAATCAGTTTGCAAGTGTCTATGTCTCACCCAAAACCCACCTTCTTACCATCATACGTTTAGAGGGTGGCAGATGGGGGAGTCGGGGAGAGATTCCGCAAATGAAAAAAGTGGAGTAGCCACAGTACCTTCTGCTGCTCGTTTGGTCGGATCGTCCATCCACTGTTACTCTGCTGAGTATTGCAGTGTGAGGATCCAGCCAACTTTAGGAGTGAGAGAGGATTAGTTGTCCTATGATAGGGATTTAGAGTGTCTGACAAACAGTAATATTAGTTTGTCAGAGAGGAGAGGTAAAGTAGGAAAGATAATTTCAGATCGCAGGTGTCTATATCTCACCCAATTTCTGCTTTCCAACCATCATAGTTTAGAGGATGGTGGATGAGATAGTCGGGGAGAGACTCCGTTAATGAAGGAAGTAAATCAGATGGCCAAAGTACCTTCTGCTGCTGCTCGTTTAATCTGACTGTGTAGTCACTGTTGCCCAGTTGGGTATTGCAGTGCAACGACACAGGTGATCTCAGGAGTGAGAGAGGATTACAGTAAGTTGCCCTCAAAGAGGGACTTTTAGAAATAGATTGATATAAAGCATACACAGTTGTATATCTATTATCTAGTTTTCCTGTCACCATGATGTGGTAATAATAAGAAGCAGATAGATTGACAGAAAGATATATGAGTTATTCTCTCTAGACATTGATAGTGTATATAGACAAGTCGCAAATTACTAGTTTGCCCTCATTGAGATTCTGGTAATACAAAGTTTTTTATATATTATTATATAACAACCGCCAAGTTACTTCACAGGCTGCTGATCAATTATGCTTTTCAAATAAATGTGACAGAATCACCAGAGAAAGCCGCTGGACCACGGCTATACTGTAGGATCACAGTCAGTTGTTGATAAATATCTGGTTTACCAAATAGTGTGCTTTGACGCTATATACTGTACAGGACTCAGGGGCAGATTTATTAAGCTTGGAGAAGAGATAAACTGGAGATAAAGCGGAGAAAAGGTAAAAGGAGATAAAGCACCAGCCAATCATCTCCCAACTGTCTTTTTCAAACACAGCTGATTGGCTGTGCTTTATCTCCTTTTACCTTTTCTCCGCTTTATCTCCAGTTTATCTCTTCTCCAAGCTTAATAAATCTGCCCCTCAGCGTTTAATGTATGAGGCCGTTAGTTACCCCTTCAATAGATATTCTAGTGGCAGTAAATAAGTTTAAATACTGAAAGTGACCCAGCCGAATTCCCTGCACGGGCCAATGGACCGTGGCTACAATGTATGGGAAAACTGCCGTCAGCTAAGCCTTCAAAAGGTAATCTGCACCAATGAATCAGTTTATACAGCAATTGCAGAGTCCCTGCACGGGCCGCTGGACTGCGGCTGTGTTATAGGGATCACAGCCAGTTTGTTAATACCCAGTTAAACAGATAGTGTGTTATAATGTTATATAATGTAGTGTAAAAGACCCCGCAATAATTGTATGAGGCCGTTTATCCACACTTTACAGCAGATATTTGGCAACATTAAGTCAGTTTAAACAGCAGAAAAATCAGGTTGTGAAGCAGATTTTGCTATGACACTATATACTGAACATGACTCAGTTACTGATTTGTATAAGGCCGTTGACCATACTTTTTAAATATATTTGCCAGTAGTAAATCAGGTTATATAGCCATTGCAGAGTCCCTGCACAGGCCGCTGGACCGCGGCTATAGTGTGTGGGAAAAGCTGCTGTTAGCTACAACTTCAAAAGACAAACGGCAACAATAAATCAATTCATACAGCAGCTGACAATTCCCTGCACGGGCCGCTGGACCGCGGCTGCGATGTACAGGGAGAATACCGCCCGGTAAAGTAAGATAGAGGTTTAGAATAGTTACACTTGGCTCTCCCCGAATATCAGCGATTGTAGAGATCTGCAAGGTTGGGTTGCTAGTGCATAGAAGCAGGTTGGATGACGCGTTTCGCCCCTCCCACGGGGCTTGTTCACATCCTGATCACATTTATTTGAAAAGCATAATTGATCAGCAGCCTGTGAAGTAACTTGGCGGTTGTTATATAATAATACATAAAAAACTTTGTATTACCAGAATCTCAATGAGGGCAAACTGGTAATTTGCGACTTGTCTATATACACTATCAATGTCTAGAGAGAATAACTCATATATCTTTCTGTCAATCTATCTGCTTCTTATTATTACCACATCATGGTGACAGAAAACTAGATAATAGATATACAACTGTGTATGCTTTATATCAATCTATTTCTAAAAGTCCCTTTTTGAGGGCAACTTAATCCTCTCTCACTCCTGAGATCACCTGTGTCGTTGCACTGCAATACCCAACTGGGCAACAGTGACTACACAGTCAGATTAAACGAGCAGCAGAAGGTACTTTGGCCATCTGATTTACTTCCTTCATTAACGGAGTCTCTCCCAGACTATCTCATCCACCATCCTCTGAACTATGATGGTTGGAAAGCAGAAATTGGGTGAGATATAGACACCTGCGATCTGAAATTATCTTTCCTACTTTACCTCTCCTCTCTGACAAACTAATATTACTGTTTGTCAGACACTCTAAATCCCTATCATAGGACAACTAATCCTCTCTCACTCCTAAAGTTGGCTGGATCCTCACACTGCAATACTCAGCAGAGTAACAGTGGATGGACGATCCGACCAAACGAGCAGCAGAAGGTACTGTGGCCACTCCACTTTTTTCATTTGCGGAGTCTCTCCCCGACTCCCCCATCTGCCACCCTCTAAACGTATGATGGTAAGAAGGTGGGTTTTGGGTGAGACATGCAAACTGATTATCACTCTCCTATTTTAGCTCTCTTTAACTCAATATCTGTTTACAATCTGACAGCCGCTAACAACTAATATACTTATACAGATTTGATCTATCAACAAAAGAATGTGCAGATGGTAAGGGGTTAGGACACATATACCCTCTTGACACTATCTACACACAAATGCAACATTGTGGTTCCTTCTGATTATTTTGACAACAAAGCTTTCTTGATACTAGGAGCTGACAGGCTCTTATCCCAATTGTATCACTAGAATAAGGTGACACAGACTGCCTCAAATCAGCATTATTTTTATAATTTTTTGGTTTTAGTGAATACAGCGATTGTTATCTGTATGAACTTTCAACCTATTTAGCCGATATAAAAATTGAAGCAAGGACTCATAGGGCTGTTCTTTGCTGAACCTTTATTCACAGACAGTGACATAATTATAGTACTTGGATGGGTTAATAGATTGATTTATCGCGCATCCAGCAGCCAGTTAGCCTAATATTCCACACTAAGGTCCCTCTAAACCTTCACCAACACCACAAAAAAAATTTGGAATCAGACTTATCCGGCGCTTGGGGTCTTGATTCCACCTGGATCTCTCCGGTGACCATTTACATAGAAATGAGAAAAAAGTGTGCAATAGTGAAGTACGTTTTTTTAAGGCACTTCCATTTTAATATATTCCTCGTTAAAACATGATAAAAATAACACACATAAAATCTCAATACACAAAGCAATTAGCACTGTTTTAAAGTGCATAAGCGGAATCCAGAATGAGAAAGTACTGAGAATTACCGGGTGAGTGGGAACTGATACACGGAACAGTCCCAAAACAGCTTAATTGTGCAGTCCTATGGAGTAAATCTGCTGGGCTCCAGGTCCTGTCACAATCCCCCGGATATCAGTCTGTCTCGTCAGTCCATATGCATATAACACCAACGCGTTTCTTCCTCTTAGCGGAGGACTTTTTCAAGGTGTACTTGTCATGGGCATACAGTCTGTTTAAATACCTAATCCTTCCCGCGCCCCAGCCGGACTCTAATTAATTCAGCAGATGACTACAAGTCATATAGTCCTTTGCTGGGACGCGGGCTTCCTGTTGCCGCCTGATGACGGCATCCAGGGTAACCGCGGCAACCAGTGACTCACTGACGCAGCAGAGGTCCGGTGCCGATACGTCACTTCCGCTCCGTCCCTTCCGTTTTGAGCGCAGCTTTTAGAATGGAGAAAAAACTTCATATCCCAGCAGCCTTTACACACGCTGCCGTCCTCCATCTTTGTTGTTTACGGTTGCTAGGCACTATTGTGTTATGTGCCGCACGTAATGGCTTTGCGGAATATCTTTGTTTTAGATCTGTATACAAATAGATGTAGATTAATACAAAATATATACAGTATCTAAAATCAGCCTATATAAAATCAGCATATATAAAATATGAAGTGCATTTTATGAACACCGCATATTAAAAACCTTCCACATAAACGACCAGCAATAAAATACAGTAATAAAAATCAATGATAAAAGAGAATTTCTTAACACCCTTATTAAAATGATTAGAGAAACCATTTGATTTCAAAATCAGAGTTTAAACCTCCAGGCATTAATGTATTGAGGTCATAATCATCTGCATTTCTGCACGTGCTAACTGTTTTGCTAGCCCTTTTTGTCACCAGTTTTCTTTAATTTGTTTGAGTCCACAAAAAGTTAAAATGTCCTTCGTGCTGCAGTTATGGTGCACCCTAAAGTGCTCTGATAGTGCATGAGTTTTAAAACCATTTCTTATATTTCTGAGGTGTTCCCCGATTCGCACCTTCAGTGGCCTTGATGTCCTGCCTATATACCATAGGTTACACTTGCATTGTATTGCATAAACCACACTGCTACTATTGCACGTTACAAAATTATCTATCTTTACAGTTTTTTTATTGATAGTTATTTCAGTGGTTTTGGACACTTTTCCCCGGTACCCACCTACAACCCAGACAGAGTCCACATCTAAAAAACCCTTTGGATTTTATAGTGGTCATGGACTTACTGGGAGGAACTGCACTTTTTACCAGTTGTGTTCTTATTGTTGGGGCTCTTTTGTATATACATTTGGGTCGTTCCGGTATAAGTTTCCCTATTACCGGGTCCTTTTGTAATATGGCCCAATGTTTTTGGAGTGTCCGTTCCAAGGACTTATACTGACTATTAAAGGTTGTAATAAAAGCCCATTGGAATGCAGATGAATTATCCTCTTTCACTTTTTCAGATGGTTTAAGGAGTATTGACCTGTCTAGCTCAGCTACTTTACTGCTGACACAGTCAATTTTATCTCCCACATATCCAGATGATTTAAATGTATTGCTCATCGCTACTGCTTGGTCTGTATAGACACTTTTTTCAGTGCAGTTTCTTCTTAAGCGTCTGAATTGGCCCTCTGGTATTGAACTGAGCCAATTTGGGTGATGGCAGCTGGTGGCCTGGATATACGCACTCGAATCAGTTGGTTTACTGTTATTTCGTGTGTGTAGTACATCATTTTCTACATATATGGAGATGTCGAGAAAGTTAACTTCCTCACAGCTTTTCTCGAATGAAAATTCTATGTTCCACATATTAGTATTGAGATATGTAAAAAAAGTGTTTAAAAGCTCCTCTCCCCCCTTCCAGATAAAAAAGACATCGTCGATGTAGCGTTTCCATAGCACCAGGTTCGCCCCCAGAGGACAATGGTTCCAAATATTTTCCTACTCCCATTGCCCCATGAAAATATTAGCATAGCTGGGGGCGAACCTGGTGCCCATCGCGGTACCCACATTCTGAAAATAAAATCCACCATTAAAAGAGAAATAATTATTCTCCAAAATAAAACGTACTCCTTGTGTTAAAAATTCCTGTAGGTCATTATTTAGATCACTTGTACTTAAAGCTTTTTTTAGGGCATCTATGCCTTTATGATGTTCGATTATAGTGTACAGTGATTTTACATCGGCTGTAATTAGCATATAATCCTCCTCCCATTTGACATTCTTTAAGATATTTAGGATGTCTCTAGTATCTTTAAGATGTGACTTATTTTTGGTCACTAATGGTTGAAGAAAAAAGTCGATATATTCCGAGAGATTGGCCGTTACTGAGCCAATCCCCGAAATTTATTGGTCTTCCTGGGGGGCACAGGGGGTTTTTATGGACCTTTGGAAGAATATAGAGGACCGGAAGGGATGGTTCCTCATTTAGAAGAAAAAAAGTAATATCAGAGAAGGAATATTCCTTTCTTCTAAATGAGGAACCATCCCTTCCGGTCCTCTATATTCTTCCAAAGTTCCATAAAAACCCCCTGTGCCCCCCAGGAAGACCAATAATTTCGGGGATTGGCTCAGTAACGGCCAATCTCTCGGAATATATCGACTTTTTTCTTCAACCATTAGTGACCAAAAATAAGTCACATCTTAAAGATACTAGAGACATCCTAAATATCTTAAAGAATGTCAAATGGGAGGAGGATTATATGCTAATTACAGCCGATGTAAAATCACTGTACACTATAATCGAACATCATAAAGGCATAGATGCCCTAAAAAAAGCTTTAAGTACAAGTGATCTAAATAATGACCTACAGGAATTTTTAACACAAGGAGTACGTTTTATTTTGGAGAATAATTATTTCTCTTTTAATGGTGGATTTTATTTACAGAATGTGGGCACCGCGATGGGCACCAGGTTCGCCCCCAGCTATGCTAATATTTTCATGGGGCAATGGGAGTAGGAAAATATTTGGAACCATTGTCCTCTGGGGGTGAACCTGGTGCTATGGAAACGCTACATCGACCATGTCTTTTTTATCTGGAAGGGGGGAGAGGAGCTTTTAAACACTTTTTTTTACATATCTCAATACTAATATGTGGAACATAGAATTTTCATTCGAGAAAAGCTGTGAGGAAGTTAACTTTCTCGACATCTCCATATATGTAGAAAATGATGTACTACACACACGAAATTACAGTAAACCAACTGATTCGAGTGCGTATATCCAGGCCACCAGCTGCCATCACCCAAATTGGCTCAGTTCAATACCAGAGGGCCAATTCAGATGCTTAAGAAGAAACTGCACTGAAAAAAGTGTCTATACAGACCAAGCAGTAGTGATGAGCAATAAATTTAAATCATCTGGATATGTGGGAGATAAAATTGACTGTGTCAGCAGTAAATTAGCTGAGCTAGACAGGTCAATACTCCTTAAACCATCTGAAAAAGTGAAAGAGGATAATTCATCTGCATTCCAATGGGCTTTTATTACAACCTTTAATAGTCAGTATAAGTCCTTGGAACGGACACTCCAAAAACATTGGGCCATATTACAAAAGGACCCGGTAATAGGGAAACTTATACCGGAACGACCCAAATGTATATACAAAAGAGCCCCAACAATAAGAACACAACTGGTAAAAAGTGCAGTTCCTCCCAGTAAGTCCATGACCACTATAAAATCCAAAGGGTTTTTTAGATGTGGACTCTGTCTGGGTTGTAGGTGGGTACCGGGGAAAAGTGTCCAAAACCACTGAAATAACTATCAATGAAAAAACTGTAAAGATAGATAATTTTGTAACGTGCAATAGTAGCAGTGTGGTTTATGCAATACAATGCAAGTGTAACCTATGGTATATAGGCAGGACATCAAGGCCACTGAAGGTGCGAATCGGGGAACACCTCAGAAATATAAGAAATGGTTTTAAAACTCATGCACTATCAGAGCACTTTAGGGTGCACCATAACTGCAGCACGAAGGACATTTTAACTTTTTGTGGACTCAAACAAATTAAAGAAAACTGGCGACAAAAAGGGCTAGCAAAACAGTTAGCACGTGCAGAAATGCAGATGATTTATGACCTCAATACATTAATGCCTGGAGGTTTGAAATCAAATGGTTTCTCTAATCTTTTTAATAAGGGTGTTAAGAAATTCTCTTTTATCATTGATTTTTATTACTGTATTTATTGCTGGTCGTTTATGTGGAAGGTTTTTAATATGCGGTGTTCATAAAATGCACTTCATATTTTATATATGCTGATTTTATATAGGCTGATTTTAGATACTGTATATATTTTGTATTAATCTACATCTAATTGTATACAGATCTAAAACAAAGATATTCCGCAAAGCCATTACGTGCGGCACATAACACAATAGTGCCTAGCAACCGTAAACAACAAAGATGGAGGACGGCAGCATGTGTAAAGGCTGCTGGGATATGAAGTTTTTTCTCCATTCTAAAAGCTGCGCTCAAAATGGAAGGGACGGAGCGGAAGTGATGTATCGGCACCGGACCTCTGCTGCGTCAGTGAGTCACTGGTTGCCACGGTTACCCTGGATGCCGTCATCAGGCGGCAACAGGAAGCCCGCGTCCCAGCAAAGGACTATGGGACTTGTAGTCATCTGCTGAATTAATTAGAGTCCGGCTGGGGTGCGGGAAGGATTAGGTATTTAAACAGACTGTATGCCCATGACAAGTACACCTTGAAAAAGTCCTCCGCTAAGAGGAAGAAACGCGTTAGTGTTATATGCATATGGACTGACGAGACAGACTGATACCCGGGGGATCGTGACAGGACCTGGAGCCCTGTAGATTTACTCCATAGGACTGCACAATTAAGCTGTTTTGGGACTGTTCCGTGTATCAGTTCCCACTCACCCGGTAATTCTCAGTACTTTCTCATTCTGGATTCCGCTTATGCACTTTAAAACAGTGCTAATTGCTTTGTGTATTGAGATTTTATGTGTGTTATTTTTATCATGTTTTAATGAGGAATATATTAAATTGGAAGTGCCTTAAAAAAACGTACTTCACTATTGCACACTTTTTTCTCATTTCTATGTAAATGGTCACCGGAGAGATCCAGGTGTAATCAAGACCCCAAGCGCCGGATAAGTCTGATTCCAAAATTTTTTTGTAGTGACATAATTATGAGTTGCAGTGCATATTTTAACTTTAATTGTGTATCTAAATTGTATGTAATCTAATCATATATCTTGTGTTAATTACCTATCTATATTAAAACGTGAATATTAAAAGTAACATTTTAAATATTATCACCATTTCGATAGCCACTCACCACATTTTCTGGTATTAATAGGTATTCTATACGCATATTCACAGTTAGCACAGTAGACTACGGGTATTATTTATGAAGGATCATTTTTCATAGATTCCATATTGCTGTAAATTGATGTTGGTTTCTAGGGGCTAAAGTAGGGTCACCAATCCCAGGATCGGTGGGATCTGGGATTTGGCTGTAAAGAAATAAATTGTGGTATTAGACTGCGTATGTACAGTCTAATGCTGGGCTGCTTTTGAGCACCAACTCAGATGCTGCCCGACTGTTCCCGACCCTGGCATGTGATGCTGGCCGCACTGCCGCACACTGATGCCGCCCACCCGCTCATTCTCGGCAGCAACGGGCACCCCCTACGGCCGCACCACTGCCACCTGCCTAGTTCCAGTGTGGGGGGTGGGGCATATTTTTTAATTAGGGAAGCCAATCCCACCTAATGATTTCTTGGCACTTCCATGAAACTGCAGTTACCAGCCCCAGACACCTACTTCCTGTCAATCAACTTGCGAACATCCATCGATCCCAAAAAGTACACGCATTGTGGCTCAGGCGCATGCACAGTCTTTTGATAATCAGCCACCGTGCAAATTCATGTGAGATCAGGTCCAAATTACCCCATGGAGTAGATCAGTGTGGGCTCAGTGATGTATAGAGATCTGCATATTGCCACATTTCTCTATGAGAACATGTTGTGGTGTATTTATTATGGCCAACTTGACTTCATGTCCGCATCTTTCCAATTAAGTCTAAAAATGTGAAAGCAACTATTTAGAAATATGTGATTCACCATAAATAACAACAAACAAACCATTCCTTTTTAACACTGGGAGTACTTAGTGAAGTCTGCTGACACAAAGAGACAGAGATGGTGACTTTTTTTCTTTGTATTGCTTTTATTAAGGATTTAGTTGATTTCAAATATCCTGTATAAAAAAATAAAGAAAAAAAAAATAAAGAAATTTTGTTGCTGTCAATGTCAATGATGCTGAAATCACTGGCAAAATGGCACTGATGCTTTTTTACCTAAGATCTGCGCATGTAAAGTAGAGAAATCGCCAGGAAAATGGTGCCAGTGCCATTTTCATGGAGACATGCACATATGTCGTAGACTCTGGTTTAAGTCTCATACAGACTAGATGAAGTAAAGGATAAAGGATATTGCTCAGGGCCCATCTGAGCCATACAGTATCTTTGGTACTTATGTAATATCTGGGCTCCCGTTTTTCTTATGAGACCGCGTCCGCTCGCCACGCTTCGGGCACGGTGGCTCGCTGCGCTCGCCACACTATATAAAATCAACTCCATGCGTAGTTGGATAGTAGGGGTATGAAAAAATGGGGTGCATTTAACATGGGAGTCCAGATAATACATAAGTACCGTATCTTTTACTATTTTGTCTAGTGTGTACACACAATATCATTAATGATGCATTCTCCCATGCATCTGTAACACCCCCCCTCCTTTGTCCTGCATGCACACACAAGGAAGGTCCTCATTAACAATTGCCAGCAGCTGCAGCATGGCCGCCGCTCCACACATCGCTGCCCCCACTGTCACTCCCCGCTGGCATCATCAAGTGTGTATGCCGGTGCCTCACCATCCCTGCCACTGTCAATGCCAGCATTGGCGGGGATCTTCTAGTGTGCATGGGGCTTTAGGGTGTAGGCAGGCCCGGATTTGCCACTAGGCCAATGAGGCACGGGCCTAGGGGCGGCACATTTTATGGGCGGCAGCAGGCTGCCTGTGAGTCACTCACAGTCAAGGCGCACGCTACCCTGGTGGCATCCCCCGTGCATACGCATCACTCACGCTTGCTTGCTCGCTCCACAGCGTCTGCTTACCACTGCGGAATCAGTTACAAGCATCCAGTGGAGTGATGGACTGGGCCAGGGAACACTCGGCCACTCTGCTGCCGACTGTCTAGGGCCACCTCCATAAACGCAGACTGTAGGAAGTGCCCTGGTGGTCTGAAGCCGCGGCCCGATTGTCATTGTCGGCAGTCACATGATCCTCCTGCACTGAGCACTCCTTTGTGTCCGTTTTAGTGTGGCAGTGCTGATTGCTGAACAAGCAGGCAGGGGGTACTAGCAGCAATAGCAGAAATACGTGGCTTAACAAACTGACCGGGCTTGGACCCTGGGGGACAATGGAGGCACTTGAGGTTATGCTCATGGAAAGATATACACATAATTGTCATGACTCAGCATATCGGGGTAGGGGTGCTTTATTGTTTTGCTTATTGAAACTGAAAGCGACTAGTCCCGCCCCTTCCATTGAACAGCCGTGCTGAGATCTGTGTGGGCTGTGCATATCTCCTCTTCCTGCACCTTAGTTACTTCCTGTGTCAGTGGCTGCAACTGGTCCCACCTCACCTACCACACTCACCCAGCTTCTGATTATGTACTGACTGACTGGGCTGGCAGAAACAGTGACAAAGGCAGAAAGCTGGCCAATAGGCTCAGGTAAGCTTCTCTGATCAGCAGTAGGGCAATTAAACATCACTGACAGGCAGCCAGAGCACTGACTGGCTCCTCAGCAGGTACCTTTTCAGAGTGCTGCTTGCCCCCTTTGTCTGGGAAAAGGGGGTGGTGGTGGGGTGATATATATGTATATGTTTGTGTATATATTAGTATACACAAATAGAAACATAAATGAGCTGCACTCAGATTTTAAAAATAATGTTGTTTTAATTCAACATGGTGACTCCTGAACACTGGAGTCACCATGTTAAATTAAAACAACACTATTTTAAAGCCTACTAGATGCCAGTCTCTGAGTGTGGCTCATGTACATTATGATTTATAACCTATTAATGAATATAATAAAATAGGGGGGGGGGGGGGGGGGGCGGCCAAAAATGTGGTGCCTAGGGGCGGCCTGACCACTAAATTCACCCCTGGGTGTAGGTAGAAAAGAGGGGGTGTCATGGGTAATACTTTACTCACCAATTATATGGTGGGATGGTTTAATTATAGTTGCCTTTTATGGGAGGTGTCCAACCTCCTATGTGAAACATGATAGAAAGCAAGCATACTGTCTAAAGCACAGCACTAAAACAAAGGAGTAGTTGCCTGGAATGTAAGTATTGGAGAAGTGAGATTGGAACCATGGAAATAAATGGGATAGTACAAATAACCTTGTATTGTAGTGATTGCTGTGGTATGAGTGAATATCTGATGAGTAAATAAGATAAGTAAAATGTAGTTTATTCTAAAAGTCACAATGCTCTCTGTGAGTTTGGACCTAATAGGGACTACCTATTGGGTACCTATGGCTTTTTTACCTTCTTAATACCACTATTTACCTTCTTATACCACTATGGTTAGGATTCCAGGTTGTATTTTAGGAGCACCTTTACCGAATGCCACCTAACCCTGAGGTTTGTGCTCCCTCGTGTGCATAAGCATAGGATTTTTTTGAAGTGAGCGGACAGCAGTGATGAAGCCTGTGCAGTGTGACCTCTGTCCGTCACACTGAGCAGAGCTGCAGTCCGGGCATCGGGAACAGCTGGGCAGTGTCTGAGTATGTGCTCAGACACTGTCCGGCATTAGACTGAGCATGCACAGTCTAATCTAAAAATCCCGGCAGTTTTGAGGCCAAATCCCGGGATCCCACCAATCCCGATGCCTGGATTGGCCCCCCTACCTACCGGTCATCTGTGACACACTGATCGAGACCAGCGCTGATGACTTAGACCCTCCCTTGAAATACTTAGGCAAACCTGCAGTTTTTTTTTAGACACCCCCGAACACCAGCTTTCGGTCAGTCAACCTCAGAGCAAATTGCATTCACACTCCATACACCATTTTTGTTACTATTTACCCTTTGCGCATGCATGCACAGTCATTCAATAATTGCTCAATCTGCAAAATCACACATCAGCGATCAACTCTGAATCAGGCTATTTATGTGGAAAGATAGCACAAGATCCAATATATGAATCAGACACTGTAGCTATCTGTCATTCTTCATGTAGTTTATTAAAGGACCCTACATACACAGAGATTTGTGCCAGAGATTCATAACGGGAGATTTCACTCTCTCAGATAATGAGCCACATACAGAGAGCTTTGTGCCAGAGATTCATAAGGGGAGATTCAGCATGAGAGATTTCACTCTTTCAGATAATGAGCCACATACAGAGAGCTTTGTGCCAGAGATTCATAACGGGAGATTCAGCATGAGAGATTTCACTCTTTCAGATAATGAGCCACATACAGAGAGCTTTGTGCCAGAGATTCATAACGGGAGATTCAGCATGAGAGATTTCACTCTTTCAGATAATGGCCAGTATTCAATGCCTCAGATTCGCCGTTTTTTTCAGTGAATCTGGCAATTCGCTGGGTTAACGGCGAATTTTCTGTTAGAAAAAACAATTCGCCATATTCAATGGAGGCAATTCGCCACAAATAAACAGCGAATGTCTGCCGATTCGCCGTAAATGATTCTCCACAATTCGCCTGTGATTTTCAATGGGGTTTTTAGTGGAATTCGCCGACAGTGGGCGGTATTCAATGAGCCTGATTCGCCATGTTTTTATGGCGAATTTGTGCTGTTTGGCGAATTTCTGACTAAAACGGTGAATCACCCTATTCAATGACCACATGGCGAATACATTTCAAGGTTTTTTTCACCGAGTAGCAATCGCTATCTTTTTATGGTGAAGTGGAATGTGAACTTTTAAAATAAAGTGTTTTGTTTTTTACATTTGGTGTAAAAAAATCAGGAATTTTATTCTGAGGAGGGGCATGCTATTTTTAATCATGTGCTGTAAGCACATGAATATATATTTAATTTTAAAAAATATATATATATTTTTTTTTACACAGCATCCAGCAGGGGGCGCCGGAGCCGAGCCGCTCATTACATATTCATATATTCACTGCACCCGATCGTTACGATCGTGTGTAGTGAATATACGCTCCCCTGCTGGCACCCCCGGGGGGCAGCCTGTGCTGCCTGGCACCCGGGGAGCCCACCTACCCCCCACAAAGTTCTGGGGCAGGCAGAGAGACTTCCATCTCTCTGCCTGGCACCCTCCTCAGGCTCCCTGCGGCATTCGCCGCAGGAGCTCATATTCGCCTGTCAGGGGCAGCGAGCCCCTGACACTTTGAATACCGGAGCCCGCTGGCTCCGGAACGTGGCGAATGTGCAGCGAATCCTAAAAAGGATTCACTGCACCTCGCAGGTATTCTCATTGAATACCGCCCAGTGTATTCAATGCTGAAATGGAGAACTGCTTTCTCCAGTGATTTTCGCCATGATTCTCCAATTTGCATTCGGCATCTTTTTTGGGGGAACTGTTATGTGTTCTTTTTAAAGAAAGGTTTTTTTTTTGGACTCAAAAAATCATTAAATTGCGTTATGTAAATGGTCTTGCTATTTATTTTACTGGTCAATGCACACAAATATATTTGTATTTCTTTTTTTAAACACAACATATGCAGGGGGGGCACTGCTGATTACATACACTTACATTTTGCAGGGGGGGCTCCGCTGATCACACATAAGGGCTGCACCTGCCCGCTGGTGGGTGGCATGCAGCTGGGTCATGCAGCTGCCAAGGACAGGAGGGAGCAGGGAAACCACTGATACAACAGCGCCGCTGGTATTTCACATGCGCCACTGCGCTGTCTACTTTAAACAAATCAGTGCTTGTAGTCTGGGTCAATTCGGTGCCGCCGCTGCCTCACTGAAAATTGCAGCTAGCTTGCAGAAGGCAACGGCGCCGCATTTGAAATACCAGTCCAGCAGCTTCCCTTCGCTCTCCTGTCTGTGAGTGGCAGCGTAACAGGCGGCACCGCAGCAGGAGGAGGAGAATGCAGGCGGGAGGTCGGGTATGCACTCTGACACCACAGCATTGTGCGCCGTTAGGTCTATGTAGGGGCAGAACCAGGTACTGACTTCAATGGAGTCCCTCCCGCACCTCAGGTCTGTGTGCCGCAGCAGCAACACCTGGCCACCGTGAACTGTTTGGTGCGTGGGCTGGAGACCGGCGGCAGCAGGCAAGTAATGCAATCCTGACTGCCGCCAGCCATGAATCAATTTTGCGTGCAACTGTGTGGGGGGTGCTGACGGTCATTAGGAGGTGTCTGTGCACCCCCGGCACCCCCCGTGCGCACGCCTATGCTGGGACTGCTGCTGGCTTGCTCACTCACAGGCCGGCGGCGGATGTCAGGCGACTTCAGTGAGCAGCCAGCAGCCGGGTGACAGGGGGAGAGATGCCGCGGTCATCGCGCACCGAGTGTGTGTGTGTGGGGGGGAGGCTCCGGCAGCAGCTGTCACTAGGGAGAGACGGGTCCAGCAGCAGTCGCAGTCCTCTGGCAGCCCCAGCGCTGTGATAGCAGATGTCAGCGCCGGGGCTGCTGGAGCCGGAGGTCTGCTGCTGCTGGACCCGTCCTCTGGCTGTGCGGCATCGGTGTGCTCCCCCGCCGGGACTCCGCTCTATCCCCTGCAGTGGCAGGAGCAGGGGAGAGAGCCAGGAGCACAATTCGTCATAGGAGGTAATTTTTGCCGTCAGGGGCTGAGAGCCCCTGACGCGTTGAATACTGCGGATGGGCGGCTGCCGGCGAATCTCCCAGCAGGATTCGCTGCCGCCCGCCACCCCAGGCCATTGAATACTGGCCAATGAGCCACATACAGAGAGATTTGTGCCAGAGAGAGGAGATTCAGCATGGGAAATTTCAAATCTTTCACAACGGTCACACAGAAAACACCTTTAAACATAAACTCTATAATATACCTTTAATTGGTGAATAAATTTACCATCTGACTTCATGCCTGTAAAATCTCATTTATATGTTTATTTTGCGAAGCCTGTGTTAAATCATTAGGTTCCACACTCCTAAACCCTTATCAGCAGTCTTTACTGTATAAGTATACATTTCCATTTCTGCCAACATTGCAGGTTCACATATGTCCAGCTCTGCCACAGAAACAGCCTTCCCTATATCACCCATATCTCTGCACCACTAGTACAGGCACATGTCCAATATCTGTTACCCAAAACATGTCTGGCCACTTCATGTACTCCCAGTTACTGACATGCCCATTCCACTCACCACACTGTCCAACTTCTATTATTTAATATCTTCAGATCTATCACCATCACCCACATGAGATCCTTGACATATCTAAACGTTGGTGGCACAGTGGGAGCAACAAAATAAATAAATAAATAAATTATATATATATATATATGCCCTGCGCCAGCACTGGTGCAGGGCAGTGCTGGGACTTCCTAAAGGCAGGAGGCAGCCAGGACCCTGGCAAGGAGGAAGCAGAGGCTGGCCGTGGATGGAGCAGACGGGATTCAGAGCACTCGCTCAGAATGCCCTGCTCACCGCCTGCTATGGTGGCGATGTGCTCTGAATTAACCAGCGGGTCTATTATTAATCGCGGGGCTGCGGTTATGCACTTTTAATTGCGGTGTGTGCTACAGAAAATGGCTTCATATCGTCATGTTCCTTAATCAGGTTTATTGCTAGGGGCTGTAAAGACAGGAGCACTGGGGACTGGCCATGGTCATTTTGCAGGCCTGTAGTATGCTAGATGTTTTTCTTTAGTACGGCAGCAACCAAGATCACCATAAAAAGAGATAGTATCAGAAATTACATTTGATAGCAAAGTCAGTTGAATGCACTAGTGATCATTAGAGATACAAAATATTACTTGTCCAATTAAGAACCTGTATTATTGATTAATAATATGGAATGTGCATCCGCACCATGTATTTTTCTTTGCAGAACTACAAGTCCCAGCATGATAGCACCTCATGTATATAGGGTGTGCATTCTAAGATTCCCCCCTATAAGCTAATTTTGTGTACACCTGAAGGTTGGGACACCTTCAACTTAGAGTAGCACCCCACCCACCTGATTTGAATATTATTTTACCAGCTTGGTCCCTGGTAGCCACAGACTGCAAACTGGAGGCACAATGTAGGTAAGACCTAAAATTGGCATTAATTGCTAGTATTGGGGATGGATTTGGGGTTAGGGTTAGAGAGGTTCCCGGAGAGGAGAATTATAAAGTCGGCAACCCTGATTTATTTTCCACTAATATATTATACTTTCTAGCACTTCACTTTTTAACCTCTAGCTTCTGCTTCTTTCTTATTAATACACTGTTAGCTTAGTTTTTCACTTGTGTGCTGCCCTGGGGTGACTGGCCTATGCCAACCTTTTTGGGGTTCCACACCCCAGATTCAAACTTAGTATTAGGGACCCACCAGAAATGAGGTCACCGTGAAAGCTGGTTGGTGGGCAAATATTTCTTGGCAAATTAATATACCAAGAACCTCCATTATTGAGTAATAATATGGAGTGTGCATCTGCACCATGTATTTTTCTTTGCAGAACTACAAGTCCCAGCATGATAGCACCTCATGTATATAGGGTGGTTCAAAACAACCATGCAGTGAGAATGCTTGGCATACATTATTCGGAATGTGGATCAATACCTGTTAGACACAGACAAGGAGGGCCGGTAGTCAGAAATAATCGCTAATAGCAACACATTACTGGTAAACAGACAGTCTCCAGTAGCGGAGTAGCCACTAGTAGTGACACAGACAGTACATATATTATATAGCTGAATAGATGCTACTAGCGACACAGACAGACATTCAGCAGGACCAGATTATGGAGCAGTTCTGGTTACAGACAGACAAACGGGTGAAAACACAGGTACATAAACAGGAGCTCTTAACAGAGCCAGTATAGGTTGGAACACCCAGGATCATGCACTTGCAGGGAAATAGCAAGCTTAGTGTATCTCAGGGTAACACAGGCTAGTCAGGATTAGATAGAATTGGGAACAGAGTTAGTCAGGAAAGACTGAGTCTGCTGAAATAGCTAGAAACAAGCAGCATAACCAGCACAGAGCTTAGTGCAGGTTGGGTAAAATAGGGAGCAATATCCAATCAGAACAGCTGGAATGGACAAGCCCCCTAAATGAGGAAAGTCACTGCAGGTGAGCAGCCTGACACACAAGGCAGAGTGCTAATTGCCTAATTATGTGACAGGTGAACTACGCAAAGAACAAATACAAGAGTCAGGCTGCATTTACACAGACACGCCAGAGGCGGCTTGTAACACACAGGGTTAACACTTTGAAGGTCAACATACATTAGGCTTAGGTTCGTCAAATTAAATAGGTCGACATGGCTAAGGTAGACAGGGTCAGAAGGTCAACATGGCTAAGGTCGGCAAGGTCTGGAGGTCGACACAAGCATTAGGTCGACAGTGGGATGATCAACAGTAAAAAGGTCAACATGAGTTTTTCATGTTTTTTTTTGTCCCAAATTTCTGATGTAAGTAAACATAGACACCGTATCAGTGTACCGTGTCCCCTCACATGTTTTTCAGGAGCACTATTAAATTCTCCCTCACACCTTAGTGCAGGCATTCCCAACCACTGTCCTCAAGGCACACCAACAGTGCAGGTTTTAGGGTACTTGTGAGTTATCCGGGCTGCCGATTTCTAAATCGGGTCGGATCGGGCACATCGCATCGCATCGCATGCGACCATCGGATGCGATGCGATGCGATGACCCGATTTTTCCATAGGAATCAATGTTAAAATGGACTGAGTCCATTTTAACATGGAATTCAATGGGAAAAAGCGGTCCTTTTCATACCCCTGCTATCCAAGTGGGCATGGAGTTGGATATAAACCTGTGGCGAGCGTAGCGAGCCACCGAGCCCGATGCGTGGCGAGGGGACACAGAATACCGTCTCCTCGCGGGGCTCGCTTCGCTCGCCACGCTTCGGGCTCGGTGGCTCGCTACGCTTGCCACAGGTTTATATCCAACTCCATGCCCACTTGGATAGTAGGGGTATGAAAAGGACCGCTTTTTCCCATTGAATTCCATGTTAAAATGGACTCAGTCCATTTTAACATTGATTCCTATAGAAAAATCGGGTCATCGCATCCGATGGTCGCATGCGATGCGATGCGATATCGCATCGCATCGCATCTGATTGTATGCCTTAACTTAAGGCATACAATCAAAAAATCGGCAGCCCGGATAACTCACAAGTACCGGTTTTAAGGTTCCCACAGACGCTACAATTGTACTGTGCTATGCGTTTTTGTCTGTACAATGGTTCTGTACAATTTTTCTTCCAGCTTGCGATGCAATGTGCACTTAAAAGCATGCAATGCGATGTGATGAACCCATGTTTGTAATGTTAAATTTCAGATGTAGTCTAAAAAGTACGTGCAGCACGTACTTTTTTAGACATACAATATCGGGCTCCCGGGAACGCGCATCGCATCGCACAAGCCCATAAACACCATCCAATAATTGTACATAAGATGCAATTTGTGCTTAAAAAGTACAAAACGCATTCGATTATTGTAGCGTCTGTGGGCACCTTTAGTGATATCCAGGCTTCAGCACAGATGGTTTAATCAGAATCACTCAGGTACTAATTAAGTCAGCTGTGCTCAAGCCTGGATATCACTAAAACCTGCACTGTTGGTGTGCCGCCTTGAGGACCGTGGTTGGGAATGTCTGCCTTTGTGGATGGTAGGGTATGAAATACCGCCTGTCGGCACAAGTCGGCTCAAAAAACAATAAAAAAACTCATGTTGATCTTTTGCCTGACGACCTTGCCATTGTTGACCTAATGCTTAAGTCGACCTTCTGAAACTGTCGACCTTAGCCATGTCGACCTATTTCATGTTTCGACCAAAGGGTGGGAGTGAGGTCCCGTGGGTGGGAGGTCCCAAAGACAATTCCCTTTTCCACGTCTTTTCTTTGCATTATGTGCTTTATTGAGTATTTCATTTGGCATAGTTTATAAAACTGATATCCTGTCTGCCACTACAGTCCCACAGATGTGCCACGTGTTTGTGCTGTCCACTTGTCACTCTGCTTAGTTGTCCAGCTACCTTGGTGCAATCATTTGGCCTAAACGGTATAAAAATAATATTGTGACCTCTGAGCTGTTCAGAATAGAACAGAACCCCCATGTATCCCATTCAGTGGCTTACGTGCCCACTAAATCCTTTACATCTAGGCAATCCTGTCGTTTTGTACATTGGTACTGTCTTTTTTTTTTTTACAGCTATGTCAGGGCGGGATGTTGTAACATCCGTTGCCCATTATCGCCACCCTTCACCGGCCACCACATTTTTAATAACGGCATATGCTCTAACATATGCGGTTATTAACGCAAGGGACAGCGATAAGAGCTGTCTCTTGCGATGCGGTGCCGGCACTGTGACCCGGGAGTCCATCTGCGCATGCGCAGAGTGACGCGCCGGCCGCAGGGCATGCTGGGAGGGATCCGTGACGGATCCCTCAAACAGGGCTGCGGTAAGAAACCCATAGACTTCTGCCTCCGCATCGCTGCCACTGCGGAGGGGCCAGAGAGCATACAGAAATGCGGTAAAAACCCAGATAACAGGGTTTTTACCGCATTTCTGCTTTAGAGAATCTCCCCCTCAGTCTGTTAATACAGTATCTAGTTTTGTTTTATGACTGTTAAATGTATAATTGCAAAGCACTTCTATAGCAATATACAGTAGGTAAATGGTAAGAACAGTAATTAAAATGTTCTCACCCGTGATGACTTTTAATAGTGTAAGTTTCCAAACAATCAATTCTCCAAGAGTGCTTTCCCTCTGCCCAAATACAGCGATAAACCCTTATTTGATATAACATTGATGAATACCTCTCAATCCATCTTAACAAAACTGTCACACCTAA
>NC_139217.1:193061782-193129282 GCF_055691185.1 Crinia signifera
CCTTAGTTACTGATTCAACTAATAATTTATAATTGGATTCCATTAGACTAGACATAATCAGGCTTGATTACTGCTAGCACCATTACACAGAGCAATATGATTGCTGGCAATATATTGCTGAGCAATATATTGCCAGCAATCATATTGCTCCGTATCTCCTTTTCATCAGCGTCCAGAGATGGTCACTGATAAAAAGAGACACTGCCGGGGGAAAGAGCTGATCTCCAGCATGCTCCTGTGACCAGCGACCATTGCAGAGATCGTTGCAAGAGCGTGCTCCTGGCGACAGTCGCCCCGTAAGCACAGGGATATGGTCGCTCAGCAGCCATATCCCCGGCGATTATTGCTAGAATTGCACCGTGTGTACGGGGCTTAACATCACTAAACTACAGTAGGACCATTGCAGCAGTGCCTCATGCAGCACAGTATGCTTTGATCAAAAGAAATTCTAGAAGAGATAAGAAATAAAGTTACTGAAAAGAGCTACTGTATTATCTCCAACTGGAGAAAACTTGGAACGTTGGTGAATCTTCCCAATAGTGGTCAGCTTACTAAAATACCCTCAAGTGGGCATGAATGACTCGTCAAGGAAGTCACAAAAGAACCCAGATAAAAATGTAAGGATCTGCAGGGCTTGCTTACCAAGAGTAACACATTTGCATAAAAATACTTTGACAATCCTCAGGCCTTGTAGGCTAATGTTCTGTGGACTGATGAGCCAAACATGGGAGACATGGGTCATGTTATATCTGGCATAAAGAGAACACAGCATTCCACAATAAGAACAACATACCCACTGTCACACAGTGGTGACTGTGTTAGGGTGTGGGATGGTGTGCTGCTTCAAAACCTGGCAACTTAATGCATTCTGCTCTTAGGGGGAGGAGTCATCAGTCCATCATTTAAAGCTCATGCACAACTAGGTTATGCAGCAAGACAATGCTGTGCCAGGACCTTAAGAAGGCAGTTCATGCAGTAAACTCCTCTAATGTGTTCAAAATATCTCCACCATAATAGGAAAGACGGATCTTCACACAGAGATTTGAACCCAGGAATTTCTCTGTGCGAAAAGGTCCAAGCAGGTCAGAATTGCCTGGACTTTGCCCCTGTCGACTACCAGAGTTACTCCCAGGTCCGACTTGTGCTGCCTGCATTGTGAAAGGCCCAGGATTTAAGGCGCAGGTTAAATTTCAAAGCTGCTGGCTTACTGAGCTCTCCTATACTCTGGCTAGACCTGGCTGTCTCTATGGCGGAAGTCACTGAAGCCTCTGCAGAACTTCCTTCCAATGCGACAGTACTCACACTCCCCTCTCCCAACATGTCTGAGGTTATTCAAAGTCAGCAACAGGGGGGAAACATGCACTCTGACTTCATGGAACAGAACCTCTAACTGTCACTGAGCAAACAAGGTGCATTCATATTGGCCGCTTACAGTACTGGACCTGCCAATGGGAGTGTGGGGTGGGATATACCGGAAAAGGATGCTGCAGGGCAAACACGAATGCAGACACAGACAATGGGTCATATTAAATGTTCTCGGCGAGGGGGTAAAATGGCGAGGATTGCCAAAAACAAGCGACTCTCGCCGTTTAACCCCTGCGGCATCCGCTCTCCATATTCAACATTACGGGGGAATCCTCACTGTCAGAGGACAGCGAGTATTCCCGCAAACAGCGGGGCTCGCGGCTAATGCAGGGAGCCCGCTGCATTTACCCGCGAGCCTCGTTGTTTTGGCGGCCGCACACGCCGTTTCCGCGAGGTGGAAATGGCGAGGTGGAAATGGCGTGTGCAGGGGGGTCACTTGAATACTGACTGTGCAAGCTGTGACAGCGAGCAGTCATCACTGCTGACTGTCACAGCGAGCAAAAAGCATTGAATACTGCCCTTTGTGTGTAAGGAACCCATCTGGAAATAACCTGGTGCCAAAGTGCTCTGGGAAAAGGTGTATAAAGCTTAGCCCAAGACCAACCGATGTTCAAAAGCCCAGGAAAATTAAGGGTCCAAGTCCTGGTTGCTGTCTGAAAATGGTATTAGTAAGGTATTTAATTTTTCACAATAGTGATATTGTTTTTTTGGATAACTTTTTATCCTGTAATAAGTCAAATAATGAATTAAAAACTGTATTTTTTGGGACAAATATAAAAAAAAAAATCAGGAAGGCTGCAAAACCTTTTTACACATACTACATTTTGTCAGAAGTTATTTATTACACCAGCGGCCCTTAATCAGATCTGATCGC
Source organism: Crinia signifera (assembly GCF_055691185.1). NCBI lineage: Eukaryota > Metazoa > Chordata > Amphibia > Anura > Myobatrachidae > Crinia > Crinia signifera. Next base: position 193,064,022 of record NC_139217.1, read on the forward strand.
AGTACAAATTTGTTCTCAAATGGGCAAAACCATGTGCACTGCAGGTGGGGCAGATGTAACATGTGCAGAGAGAGTTAAATTTGGGTGGGGTGTGTTGAAACTGAAATCTAAATTGCTGTGTAATGCAGCCAGTATTTACCCTGCACAGAAACAAAATAACTCACACAAATGTAACTCTCTCTGCACATGTTACATCTGCCCCACCTGCAATGCACATGGTTTTGACCATTTTCCAAACAAATTTGTACTGCAATCAGATCTGAATAAAGGCCATTGTGGGAGGAAACCAGGTATCAGTAAAGTCCATGCAAACATGGGAAGAACATACAAACCACACAAATAGAGCCCTGGTGGGAATCAAATCCAAGGCGTGCTCCCCAATGTGCCACATGAATGCTGTTGTTTATGTCCTACTGGAGAAGAGCGCTATATAAATAAATATTATTATTACTTTGTTTTTATCATTTTGATTTAATCATGTACACACTGATGCACTGTAACTTTATTTTATTTTGAAGCAGATGTTAAAATGATCTGCAAATGCTTTAATATGGTATGATCCAAAAATTTCAACTCACTGTTTCTGCTGTGGACACTGTGGAAATGCAGCTGTTTTTCTTAGTTAAAGCTATCGACTGTCGACTGTAGACTGAACCTCTGAACGAAGACTCAAAATTGGATGCTGACATACTATCTCTTTTGGGTAGTCTGATGAGGAAGCGTAGACAAGGCACAGTCTTGTGAATGGTTTCCCTAGGAATTTAGATGATTGAATTAGAATAAATAAAATACAACACATACTGCAAATTTACTATGATGTTATAGATCAAATTTGGTCCTCAGGACAGTGCATGTTTTGCAGGTCTCCTCAAATAAATTTTCTCCACCTGTGGCTCTTTTAAAATGTGTCAGTGAGTAATGAGTACACCTGCAGGGTGACATGGAAAATGTGAACTGTGTGGGGTCCTGATGACCAAGTTTGAGAACCACTGTTATAGATGATAGTATTACAAAAAAAAGTGTAAGAATAAGGAACACGTACACACTGGGCGATTCCAGCCACTACAATATAGTTAAATATATCGGTAGTGCCGCTGGCTGGAAAATATATTGCAGACACACTGAACAATATCGTTCAGTGATGTCACCTTACATGCAGTCATTGATGATATAGGGCCTTATTCTGGTCTGTGCGGACGGAGCCGAATATGCGGCCAGGACCGTGCGTCCTAAACCCCGCCTTTCGTACGGATCGCTCACTCCGTCCGAACGCGGTAAGAAGCTGCCCGAACGGACCGCAAGTGTATTTCTCATGAATACACCTCCTCCATCTCAGGGAACCTCCCCCATCATTCGATGGTCGCAGACCATCGAATGCAGGACCGAGTGGCCAGGCAGCTCCCGCAACCTCAGACCACACGGGCATTTCTCCGTGCAAAAGCAGGGATCTGGGCGGGCAGCTGACATCCGGCAATGTCATATGTCCGCCCCCTACACGTGCGTCACGACCGCATTACCATACGTACGCCCAGCGTTTTCATGGGAACGCCCATGAAACGCGGGGTGTAAACATATGGTAATGAGCCCAAACAGCCCTTCACGCCCCTCTCCACCCCCTGTTCGTAGTGTACACATTTCATGCGGAATTTGGACATGCGTCCCGTTCGCACATGCGCAGAGACGCCTCTGCACATGCGCAGACACAAAACATCGGCAGGCCGGCCGCACGCGGACATTACCGCACCAACCAGAATAAGGGCCATAGTCACAATTTATGCGTACACTATGGGCGACATTATGAAAAATATTGCTTAGAAGGCATAGATAAGCTTATTATCTCGCCCAGTGCATACACACAAACTATGCACGCTCCCACGGATCATTAACAAACTCCTCCCCCCATTATCTGTACATGCTGGTCAATTTTGACTAAAATGTCAATGACTGCATGTATGGAGTGGGGACCTGATGACATCACTGAACAATATTGTTAACAATGTCATTCAATGTGTTTGCACTATATCATGCAGTCGTCAGAATCACCCAGTGTGTATGGGACTTAACAGTCAAAGGGCGAGATACACTAAGTCTTGAAAAGTGATAAAATCGAGAGTGATAAACCACCAGCCAATCATCTCCTACCTGTCATTTTTCAAACACAGCTTGTGACATGGCTGTTAGGAGCTGATTGGCTGGTGGTTTATCACTCCCCATTTCATCACCTTTCAAGCTTAGTACATCTGGCCCCGAGTCCTCTTGGGATGAATTTTTTTTTAAGGATACACACCACAAGGAGAATCACAAAAGATAGAAAGCCAGCCTTCATTGATATTACATGGTTTTCATACACAGTTCCTTGAAGCTGACATTCAATAAGACTTTATTAATTACGGGATGCCATGGGAGAATACCAGGGGTCAGACACTAGGTGTAGTGTTGAGTTTGGTTATTGCCTTCACATACTGTATTTTCACATCTTAATAACTTGCAATCATTTATTTATTTATCATTCAGTCTATTAAAGCATACTAATATTTAATAACCCACATGTCTTGCAGCAAATTTTTTCCCAGTTTTATTGAAAATTAAGCAATTCAATTCTAGAGAATCATCTGAAATGGTACAAAGGTAGCAGCTCAAGGTTAAGAAAATGGAAAAAGTGTATCTAAAAACTGAATAATAATGTCAATTTCCTAGCTATGAAACTGAGGGCCTAATTCAGGTTGGTTTACAAAAGCAAACTCCTTCTTTAATGGACAATACCATGTGCACTGCAGGTGGGGCAAATATAACATGTTCAGAGAGAGTTACATTCGGATCTGCACATGTTATGGACAGGTGACTATTTTATTTATATTGGGCTCTCTGAGACATTTATTTTTCTATACATACATATTTTATTTTATTTTAATATCTCTGGTTACAACAGAGGTAGAGCGCAGTTCCCTTCTCTGTTTATTGTGTTTCTCTTTTAATAAAAAGCAATCTTATAGGGAACAACTGGTGAACTGACCTGATGTTTTTTTTACACTGGTCAACGATTTTGTGATATTTGTGTATAACTGTAAATTTACATTTCTCAGTGTACCTAAACACTGAACGTGCATGCTGCTTGGAAGGAGTATACAGGCACATTAAGGCTGATATCTTATTACCCATGATCGCTTACTACGGGTAATAGGCTTGGCCATGGTTATCTAATTAGCTTTGGTTGTGACGCGTTTCGCAGCTTATTGGGTAAGCAGCCCCATTTTCAGCAAAAATGGGGCTGCAGCTGGGCGAAAACACACAGGTTTCCCTTAATCTTTGTGTTTTCGCAGTGAAACGGATCCTTTAATGGGCAATAAAAATGATTGGCAATACAACATTTTTCTCTCCTGATGTTTCATCAGGGGTAATTTAGTACCCCCCTAAGACATCATGTGAGCCTGAGGAACGTGCGTGTAGCACCATGTTTACCACTTCTGCCTGCACCACAGGAGGATCCCCCGCCGTTATGTTCAGTTAGTAATAAACAAGTCCACACATTGCTATATTTTAAATAAGGACTTATATGAAAGGAAAACAATGTGGTTTTTGTTAGATTAGCCTCTGTGATTAGCCCAGAGCCGACAAGCACTAGAACCCGGGATGACTCTCTCCAGAGATATACCTGTGAACATGACCTGCTGTGCAGGTGTGACTACAAAACATGTCTTTCTCCTCAACGTCCTTATCAAGTGTACATGAATTGAGGATACTGTTTCTACTAAAGAGAAATGGTTTGTACCGGCGCTGGCTGAAACATACACTTGAGACGGTATATTGTTATAAATTTTGTATTCCAAAGGTTAATTTTGACCAATTGTTCCCAGTGCTCTGAATTTCAATGAGCTCAGGATTCCCTTATGGCTCACCTAGGTATCCAATTCAGGGATTATACTGAATCCCACAGCCGCAGCTTGATTCCTGGATCCAAATATGTGGTGTGCTGGTAGCAGGGATGGTTGGTGTAGGTCTCTGGGATGGGTTACCCCTTAGCTGGTCAATTGCTGAGCACCAGCAATTGACCAGCTAAGGGGTAACCCATCCCAGAGACCTACACCAACCATCCCTGCTACCAGCACACCACATATTTGGATCCAGGAATCAAGCTGCGGCTGTGGGATTCAGTATAATCCCTGAATTGGATACCTAGGTGAGCCATAAGGGAATCCTGAGCTCATTGAAATTCAGAGCACTGGGAACAATTGGTCAAAATTAACCCTTGGAATACAAAATACAAATTATATCTACAAGGATGGTAATATATCTTACCTTATTCAGCTGGTTATAACTTTCTCATTCCTTATATACCACCAATTTGTATGAAGAGACTGAGCCCTACAAATTAGTCATCTTTTTAAAATTTTATTATAAATGCATATCTTTTTATTTATTTGTAAAATATTGTGATTTAACTAGTAAAATTTATAACAATATACCGTCTCAAGTGTATGTTTCAGCCAGCGCCGGTACAAACCATTTTTCTTTGCTTGCCATAAATATTAGGGACTGACAATCCCCAGTACCGGCTGCTGCTAATTGCGCACCCCACACTTTCTATATTTTTTCTACTAAAGAGGAACTACAGAGCCTTATAGCACTGTACCACTACCATTGTGCACAGCAAAGACCCCGCTGTCACAAACACTGTAAAACAAAGATACTGCACCTAGCACACCCAAAATACCCTGTACTCTCCAGTCTGGTTCTAGCATATCACCTGCAGTCTGCACCTGTGTAACCGTGTATCTAATGCTACAGTATCTGCTTCTACTTGGTTAATAAACCGAATAAACTGTTTAAGCCACTCTGCTGTGCAGACTCACCTCAATATGTACACCTGCTGTGCACTTTCAGCAATCAGTGCCTTAGTCAAACTCTACTAATATTCTTGAATTGCAGGGCTTAGTTACAATACATTACATGGAGGTGTAATTAGTCCACCTTGCAGAGTGACACTGGTACTACAACTATATGGACAAAATCTGAATGCGATCAGCTAGGCTCTCAGGTGTGCGGCCTTTAAGAGTTTTTCACACAATGCCAAGTGAACCTCCCCCAGCTAAAATAACTGCCCAACCATGACTTACACACATATAAACTGTGAAAATGGGGGCTTATTCTAGTTGATATGGTACCCTGTGCACTCTTAGGGGGGAGCGATAATTTAGGCATTTCTGCGCATGAGCAGACACAGGGTGTGAGTGGGCATGGCGAACTACATGTTCGCCATCCCGCTCACACCTTGCAGTGCGGTCGGGGGGCAGCGGGGGGTGCAGCCCAATGGAACGACCAATATTTCATGGGCATTCCCATGAAAACGCTGGGCATTCCCATGGTAATCGCCCAGTGACGCAATTGCGGGGGGGGGGGGGGGGGGGGTGTTGGGGCAGCCAGCTGATATAAGCGGATGTCAGCTGCCTGCCAGCTTCCTTCACATGCGCAGGATGCCGGGGAGCCAATAAGGAGAGCTGTTAGCGCTGGGCATAACGGCTCTCCTTGTCGGCTTGGGAGGGGGATCATACATCTGCCCTTAATGGGTGTCCGCTTCTCCATGTTATGCTGGAGAAGCAGCACCCGTCCTTTAAAAACATGGGGCAGATTCATACATCTGCCCCAATGTTTTATTTCCCTAAGATGTGAATTCAACTGATTGGGCAACATATTTATTTAGCACCTTATAGAAGATAATATATAGAATCTAATTGGTTGCCCATAGCAATATCCCATCTTCATTAGCATTCCCATTTTAGTAAATAAACCATATTGGGCCTGATTCAGATATTGTTGGAGGTGCTATATCTGCTGCTTACCAAACATCTTATACGGTTCCTGGTTTTCTGCTACACTGTATGCCTATGGAAGCAATAGCCATTGTGCTGGTGGAGATCATTTTTCTGTTTTCTAGTCATAATTAAACAGGGAAATATTATGTTTGCACCCCTGTAAGTGGAGATAGGTTCTCTACCTCGAAGCTGTATTTAGGAGAAAGGGCGGAGGTTGGAGTTTGACTAGAACTACAAATAAGCATGCCCAGTAGCAGCATGGTGATATCACAGTCTAAGTAAGAACTTCCAGGTTCCCATGTCCTTGTTCGAACATTCATAATGCCAATGGATGCTGAAATGTTACTTACAGATATACAGTAGTATAATATATGTAAATAATAATAATTATAAAAATTATAATGTATTTCAATCACTAAACTGATTTACCTGTACTTTGGATGAATTATTCCATATATAATTGGATTATAAATTGCAGAGGCTTTAGCTATAACTGCTGGAAAAGTCTTGGTATACGGTGTTAAAGATTTCCCGTGGCTAAAATAGAAATAAATACTGTAGGTGAACATTGCAAAATGTTAGGGATGTTGCTGTATTATTTAAACATTAAACACCTGCATTACATTATATTCTATAGAAAGGGTTCAACATTGTTACTATTACCGAAACTTGGTGGGACGAATCACATGAGTGGGAGGCTTACATAGAAGGTCTGTTTAGAAAATATATGTAGAATGGGAGGGGGGGTATGTTTATATGTTAAACCATCCTTAAAACCATACATAAGGGAAGACATATACAAGAGCACAATGGAGTCAGAAGAATTGGTATGGGTAGAAATCACAGGTATCATTAAAGGGGCTAAAAAAACTTATAATAATAGGGATGTGTTATAAACTACCAAACATAAATGCAGAGAAGGAAAAAGACCTCTTGCTAAAGGAGGGAAAAGTGGCCAGCTTAGGGGACATTATTATTATGGGTAACTTTAACTACCCTGAAATATTAGAAATATAGTTCAAGTAGTACTGCTAAGGGAAATGTATTATTGGATGCCCTTTTATGAGGAAGTCAGTAGGGGCGTGGACTTAGGGAAACCTGTTGATGTAATACTTCTTGATTTCATTAAAGTTTTTGACACGTGACTCATAAAAGGCTATTAATAATACTAGGTAACTTAGGGGTAGGATATACAATTTGTAATTGGATTAAAAACTGATTGCACAATAAGGGGAAGAGAGTGGTGGTAAATGTCATACATTCCAGCTGGGGTAAGGTCCAAAGTGGAGTCCCACAAGGTTCAGTTTCGGAACCTACCTTTTTTATATATTCATTAATGATATATGATGCGACATAGTGAGTAAGATTGCAATATTTGCGGATGACATGAAATTGAGTAAGAAAAATAAATCAGGAGAGGATGTGGATACACTACAATCACTTATTAATCTGCAAAGACGGAAAATGCGGTTTACCATTGAAAAATGTAAAGTAATTCATTACGGGAACAAAAATGAACAAGCTACTTATAGGCTAAAAGGACTTAATATAGGGAATTCTGCAGTGGAGAAGGACTTAGGGGTCATCATAGATGATACATTGGGTAAGAGTGCACACTGCTAAAGTGCAGCAGCAAAATAAAAACCAGACACTGACATGCATTAAAACAAGTCATTGGTGAGACCACACTTGGAATACTGTGTTTGGTTTAGGGCACCACACCTTAAAATAACATAAATGAATTGGAACAGGTGCAGAGAAGGGCGACTAAATTAGTATTCAAATCACTAGAATACAAAGATAGACTAACCAGGCTGAGAGGGGGGGGGGGCACTGTGACATGGGTTTGCTCCGGGTGCCCTGGCTGCACCCTATGCCACTGCTAAGGGAATCATGTAGATAGGACTTACTAAAGTCAGTAGTTACAAGTCAAATAGGTTGTATTTGATGGACTAACTTCTTTTTTTCAACCTTGATTACTATGTTTCGTACAGTATGTTACTATGTTTGTATGTAAATACAGTGCACACTGCTCAAGTGCAGCAGCAAAAGCAATGCACATTTTCACAGATCCAATTACTGTAGCTGCTAATTGCTTGGACCTATTCAAATAAGTCCAGCAGCCCCACACATACTGTTGCAAGGGCTTTTCCCCACAGGGAAACCCATAGATTGCAGAATTGTATGCAGAACACAGGGTTGGACACATGGGAAACCCCCTGTGAAGATTGGCCACACCTCAAAACATAGGCCCATACCACTCAATTCCCCTGGATGGGGCCCTTCATGTCCTAGTCCAACATTGGCAGTATCTATGGGTTGCTGGGCCTGATTCTGGTTGACTTGGCCCCACTGTGTGCAACCTGAGGCCTAATTGATTATGCAACCAATGTCTTGATGGATTCGGTATGAAATCCCGACGGTCAAAATCCCGACTGGGTCGAAATCCCGAATGGGTCATAATACCAACAAGGACAAAATCCCGACATTTAAAATCCCAACAAGGACAAAATCCCGACATCTAAAATCCCGACAGGGTTAAAATACCGACATATAGAATGTACAGGTGAAAGAGTCAACATGACTTTCCGTTGACAGGTCGTGAGGGATTTTAAATGTCGGGATTTTGTCCTTGTCGGGACTTTAACCCCTTCCTGACACAGCCAGTTTTTGCCTTCCTGACAGAGCCCTTTTTTTCAAATCTGACATGTATCACTTAAGTGGGGATAACTTTTTTTTGCTTTTACTTATCCCAGTGATTTTGAGATTGTTTTCTCGTGACACATTGTACTTCAAATTAGTGGTAAATTTGGGTCGATACAGTCTGTGTTTTTTTGTGAAAAATACCAAAATGTCGTAAAAAAATGGAAAATTTAGCAATTTGCAAAATGTTAAATTTTCTGCTTGTGAGACAAATAATCATACCACTCAAAATAGTTAATAACTAACATAGACCATATGTCTACTTTATGTTTCCATCATTATTTCAACTTCCTTTTAACTTTTTTGGACACTAGGAGGCTTACAATATGAATAGCAAATTCTCAAATTTTCAAGAAAATTTCAAACACTGATTTTTTTAGGGACCAGTTCAGTTCTGATGTGACTTTGAGGGACTTGTATGTGAGACACCCCCATAAATGATGCCATTTCAAAAACTGCACCCCTCACAGTATTCAAAACAGCATTTTGGAAGTTTGTTAACCCTTTAGGTGTTTCACAGGAATTAAAACAAAGTGTAGGTGAAATTTCAAAATTTCATTTTTTTTGCAGATTTGCAATTTTAATAAATTTTTCTAAGGAACACAGTAGATTTTACTAGAGAAATGGGTACTTGTGAGTTATCCGGGCTGCCGATTTTGTCCTTAAGTTAAGGACACCCGACCGACGCGATGCCCGCGATTTAGCCCCAAATCGGGGGCATCGTGTCGGTCGTGGCCGTTATAAGGGGCCGCGACGCGATGCCCACGATTTCCTATACACAGTAATGTTAAAAGACACGATGGACCCGATTTCCCATAGACAGTAATGTTAAAAGACGCGATGGACCCGATTTCCCATAGACAGCAATGTTAAAATAAAATGACAATATGAAATTGTCCAATATGTTTTAAAAAAAAATGTTTCATGGCCCCCCACCACCGTTAACGCCACCCCGCTATTGACGCCAACCCGAAGCGTGGCGAGCGCAGCGAGCCCGCGAGGGGCGGCGGTACGCGTCCTCCGACCTTTTCATGCCCTACTATCCACTAGGGCGTGGAGTGAGAATAGAATAGTGTGGCGAGCGCAGCGAGCCACCGAGCACGAAGCGTGGCGAGCGCAGCGAGCCCCGCGAGGGGACGCGGACACCTGTGAAGCCCGCAAGGGCACGCGGATACCTGTGAAGGTGTCCGCGTCCCCTCGCGGGGCTCGCTGCGCTCGCCACGCTTCGGGCTCGGTGGCTCGCTGCGCTCGGCACACTATTCTGTTCTCACTCCACGCCCTAGTGGATAGTAGGGCATGAAAAGGTCGGAGGACGCGTACCGCCGCCCCTCGCGGGCTCGCTGCGCTGGCCACGCTTCGGGTTGGCGTCAATAGCGGGGTGGCGTTAACGGTGGTGGGGGGCCATGAAACATTTTTTTTAAAAACATATTGGCCAATTTCATATTGTCATTTTATTTTAACATTGTTGTCTATGGGAAATCGGGTCCATCGCGTCTTTTAACATTACTGTCTATGGGAAATCGGGTCGGAAATCGGGTCCATCGTGTCTTTTAACATTACTGTCTATGGTAAATCGTGGGCATCGCATCGCCCACGATTTCGGGCGCGATGAAAAAATCGGCAGCCCGGATAACTCACAAGTACCGAGAAATGTGACTAAAAATTGATTCCCCCAATTCTTTTGTTTTCATAAATATCCTATATGTGGCCCTAGTGTGCACGTTGACCAAACCACAGGCTTCATAATAGAAGGAGCACCTACTTGATTTTGGAGCCTCCTTTTTATGAGATTATTTTTTAGGCACCATGTAGGTTTCTAGGCACCATAAGATGCTAAAATTTAGGAACCCCCCCACAAGTGACCCCATTTTGCAAACTACACCCCTCAGGGAATTCATCTAGGGGTATAGTGTACATTTCAAACCCCCAGGGGTTTCACCAATTGTGGTACAACTGGGCAGTGAAAATGAAAAATTAAATTTTTTACACAAAAATGCAGTTCTGGCTCAAAATTTTTCATTTTCACAAGGAATGAAGGAGACAAAGCACCCCAAAATCTGTGCCCCAATTTCTCCCGAGTACGGCAATGCCTCACATGTGACCAAAAAATACCATTTGGGTGCATGGCAGGACTCAGAAGGGAAGGAGTGATTTTTGGATTTTGCAGCTCAGATTCTGGTGGAATGTTGGTGGGTGCTATGTCGCATTAGCAAGACCCCCCAAGCACCAATACAGTGGAACCCCCCCACAAGTGACCCCATTTTGCAAACTATACCCCTCAGGGAATTCATCTAGGGGTATAGTGTACATTTCAAACCCCCAGGGGTTTCACCAATTTTGATACAACTGGGCTGTGCAAATGAAAAATTAAATTTTTTACACAAAAATGCAGTTCTGGCTCAAAATTTTTCATTTTCACAAGGAATGAAGGAGACAAAGCACCCCAAAATCTGTGCCCCAATTTCTCCCGAGTACGGCAATGCCTCACATGTGACCAAAAAATACCATTTGGGTGCATGGCAGGACTCAGAAGGGAAGGAGTGATTTTTGGATTTTGCAGCACAGATTCTGGTGGAATGTTGGTGGGTGCTATGTCGCATTAGCAAGACCCCCCAAGCACCAATACAGTGGAAGCCCCCCACAAGTGACCCCATTTTGCAAACTACACCCCTCAGGGAATTCATCTAGGGGTATAGTGTACATTTCAAACCCCCAGGGGTTTCACCAATTTTGATACAACTGGGCAGTGAAAATGAAAAATTACATTTTTTTACACAAAAATGCAGTTCTGGCTCAAAATTTTTCATTTTCAGAAGGTATGAAGGAGAAAAAGCACCCCAAAATCTGTGCCCCAATTTCTCCCGAGTACGGCAATGCCTCACATGTGACCAAAAAATACCATTTGGGTGCATGGCAGGACTCAGAAGGGAAGGAGTGATTTTTGGATTTTGCAGCTCAGATTCTGGTGGAATGTTGGTGGGTGCTATGCCGCATTAGCAAGACCCCCCAAGCACCAATACAGTGGAACCCCCCCACAAGTGACCCCATTTTGCAAACTATACCCCTCAGGGAATTCATCTTCGGGTATAGTGTACATTTCAAACCCCAAGGGGTTTCACCAATTTTGATACAACTGGGCTGTGCAAATGAAAAATTACATTTTTTACACAAAAATGCAGTTCTGGCTCAAAATTTTTCATTTTCACAAGGAATGAAGGAGACAAAGCACCCCAAAATCTGTGCCCCAATTTCTCCCGAGTACGGCAATGCCTCACATGTGACCAAAAAATACCATTTGGGTGCATGGCAGGACTCAGAAGGGAAGGAGTGATTTTTGGATTTTGCAGCACAGATTCTGGTGGAATGTTGGTGGGTGCTATGTCGCATTAGCAAGACCCCCAAAGCACCAATACAGTGGAACCCCCCCACAAGTGACCCCATTTTGCAAACTACACCCCTCAGGGAATTCATCTAGGGGTATAGTGTACATTTCAAACCCCCAGGGGTTTCACCAATTTTTATACAACTGGGCAGTGAAAATGAAAAATTACATTTTTTTACACAAAAATGCAGTTCTGGCTCAAAATTTTTCATTTTCAGAAGGTATGAAGGAGAAAAAGCACCCCAAAATATGTGCCCCAATTTCTACCGAGTACGGCAATGCCTCATGTGTGACCAAAAAGTGGCAGGACTCAGAAGGGAAGGAGTGATATTTGGATTTTGCAGCACAGATTCTGGTGGAATGTTGGTGGGTGCTATGTCGCATTAGCAAGACCCCCAAAGCACCAATACAGTGGAACCCCCCCACAAGTGACCCCATTTTGCAAACTACACCCCTCAGGGAATTCATCTAGGGGTATAGTGTACATTTCAAACCCCCAGGGGTTTCACCAATTTTGATACAACTGGGCTGTGCAAATGAAAAATTACATTTTTTACACAAAAATGCAGTTCTGGCTCAAAATTTTTCATTTTCACAAGGAATGAAGGAGACAAAGCACCCCAAAATCTGTGCCCCAATTTCTCCCGAGTACGGCAATGCCTCACATGTGACCAAAAAATACCATTTGGGTGCATGGCAGGACTCAGAAGGGAAGGAGTGATTTTTGGATTTTGCAGCACAGATTCTGGTGGAATGTTGGTGGGTGCTATGTCGCATTAGCAAGACCCCCAAAGCACCAATACAGTGGAACCCCCCCACAAGTGACCCCATTTTGCAAACTACACCCCTCAGGGAATTCATCTAGGGGTATAGTGTACATTTCAAACCCCCAGGGGTTTCACCAATTTTTATACAACTGGGCAGTGAAAATGAAAAATTACATTTTTTTACACAAAAATGCAGTTCTGGCTCAAAATTTTTCATTTTCAGAAGGTATGAAGGAGAAAAAGCACCCCAAAATATGTGCCCCAATTTCTACCGAGTACGGCAATGCCTCATGTGTGACCAAAAAGTGGCAGGACTCAGAAGGGAAGGAGTGATATTTGGATTTTGCAGCACAGATTCTGGTGGAATGTTGGTGGGTGCTATGTCGCATTAGCAAGACCCCCAAAGCACCAATACAGTGGAACCCCCCCACAAGTGACCCCATTTTGCAAACTACACCCCTCAGGGAATTCATCTAGGGGTATAGTGTACATTTCAAACCCCCAGGGGTTTCACCAATTTTGATACAACTGGGCAGTGAAAATGAAAAATTACATTTTTTTACACAAAAATGCAGTTCTGGCTCAAAATTTTTCATTTTCAGAAGGTATGAAGGAGAAAAAGCACCCCAAGATCTGTGCCCCAATTTCTCCCGAGTACGGCAATGCCTCATGTGTGACCAAAAAGTGGCAGGACTCAGAAGGGAAGGAGTGATATTTGGATTTTGCAGCACAAATTCTGGTGGAATGTTGGTGGGTGCTATGTCGCATTAGCAAGACCCCCAAAGCACCAATACAGTGGAACCCCCCCACAACTGACCCCATTTTGCAAACTACACCCCTCAGGGAATTCATCTAGGGGTATAGTGTACATTTCAAACCCCCAGGGGTTTCACCAATTTTGATACAACTGGGCAGTGAAAATAAAAAATTACATTTTTTTACACAAAAATGCAGTTCTGGCTCAAAATTTTTCATTTTCAGAAGGTATGAAGGAGAAAAAGCACCCCAAAATCTGTGCCACAATTTCTCCCGAGTACGGCAATGCCTCACATGTGACCAAAAAATACCAGTTGGGTGCATGGCAGGACTCAGAAGGGAAGGAGTGATTTTTGGATTTTGCGGCTCAGATTCTGGTGGAATGAATGGTGGGTGCTATGTGGCATTAGCAAGACCCCCGAAGCACGGTGAAATGATGAACCTAATAATCCATAGATGTGTGGTATATTTTAAAACACTCCTTTATACATAGGCCGGGTTTGTCGGGGCAAGTGTCACACTGGAAAATAGTTTGCTTTCTTATTCCCTTTTTATAGCAAACTTTGCACCTTTTTTGTGTCCTGCCCTTTTTTCCAGTGGAGGGGATTTCATCAGGAAAATGCTGCCCTGGTACAATACGGGGGCCAGTATTAGAAGTACTGGGGCCCTCTGCCTGCTGGTTCCCAAATATTAGGCCCTTTATGACTTCCTCTTGAAAGTGCATAAATGTCCCCCTCTGGCCGGTAGAACGGAATAGCACGTAAGCGTTATACAGTGCCATCTGGATGATATACACGGCCAGCTTCTTGTACCAGATTTTTGTTTTCCGCAGGGCACTGTACGGCTTCAGTACCTTATCTGAAAGATCCACTCCGCCCATGTACCTATTGTAATCCAGGATACAATTAGGTTTTGAGGTGTGGGTACTGGTACCTCGTACAGGGACGGAGGTGGTACTGTCTCCGTGAATTGTTGTCAGTATAAGGACATCCCTCTTGTCCTTATATTTGACCAACAACATATTTTCGGTGCATATTCCCCTGCTTTCACCCCTTCTCATTACTTGGGCAATGTGCGTTTTTGGGAGGCCTCTTTGGTTCTTGCGCACAGTACCGCAAGCTGCTGTACCTCTTGAACCAAGGGCCTTAAACAGGGGGATGCTAGTGTAAAAGTTATCCACATAGAGGTGATAACCTTTATCCAGGAAGGGGTGCACTAAATCCCAGACAATTTTTCCACTAACACCTACGAGGGAGGGGGGGGCATTCTGGCGGTTCAATTCTTGAATCCTTCCCTTCATATACCCTAAACATGTGGGTGTACCCTGAGGTGCTTTCACACAGCTTATACATTTTTATGCCATACCTTGCCCTCTTACTGGGAAGGTACTGGCGGAATTTAACCCTTCCTTTAAAATGTATAAGGGACTCGCCAATACAAATAAATTTTTCAGGGATGTACATCTCTGCAAATTTGGCACTGAAATGATCAATGACCGGCCTGACTTTGAATAGCCGGTCAAAGGTGGGATCATCTCTGGGTGGGCACTGTGCATTATCGTTGTAATGCAAAAATTTAAGGATCATCTCAAAACGAGCCCGAGTCATGGCCATACGGTAAAATGGGGTGCTGTACAGAACATCTGTACTCCAATATTGCCTAATTTCTGGCTTTTTTACTATGCCCATATGAAACACCAGACCCCAAAACGTCATCATCTCTACTGCATCTACAGGGGTCCACCTAGCAAATGATGACGTGGGGTTTTGAGCAATAAACTGCTGGGCATATAAATTAGTTTGGTCCACCATTAACCCCTTCACGACATTTGACGTATATATACGTCATGGTCGGGAAGTACTTCCCGACCGTTGACGTATATATACGTCATGACTTCTAACTGTCACTGCGTCTAGAGACGCAGTGACAGTTAGGTGATGTCTGCTGTCCCTGACAGCAGACATCCCCCCTCGTCGCCCAGGGGGGGCAGGGGTGCCCCCCCCGGTCGGCGATCGCTGTGATTGGCTGTTCAAATCTGAACAGTCAATCACAGCGTTTCCTGTGTTACCGGCGGCTAAGCCGCTCGGTAACACAGAAAACGGTGGTGATCGGTGCAGCACCGATCACCACCGATGTGCAGCCCCCCCTCCCACCCGCCGGGCACTCACCCGGCAGCTCCGTCAGGTCCCCCGGCTCCCCCGGTGCGCACGCAGCGCTGCCCTCCTCCCCCCTCCCTCCCTCCCTCCCTCCCTCCCGCAGCAGCAGCAGCAGCAGCAGCATGATCATGCTGCTAGAAAAGTTAAAATAAATGAAAAGATAAATATTGCAAATGTGTATATATATATATATATATATATATATATATATATATATATATATACACATACACACACATTATATATATATATATATATATATATGTGTGTGTGTATATATATATGTATATATACAGATGGGGCCGGGCTCATCTTTGCAGGGGATGGCGATGGCGTCGCCATCGCCATTCCCTGCTCCCGCGCCATCTGTGTGTCGACGGTGCCCACACCGGGCGCCCGGTGCCCACACCGGGCGCCCGCACCCCCCCACAGCCTCCTCGGGTCCCCCCAGCCCCCCTCGAGCGGGAGGCGGACAGTATTGTGTCCGCCTCGCCGCCCGGCCGCCCGGATACTGAGACGCGCGTGCGTGGGGGACGCACGCGCGTCTCAGTCAGATGGCGCGCCGTGTTGCTGGCGATTCGCCAGCAAGCATAAGGCCTGCGCTATCTGTATATATATATATATATATATATATATATATATACACACATATATATATATATATATATATATATATATATATATGTGTGTGTGTGTGTGTGTGTGTGTGTATACCGCACCGATCACCAACGATCGCCAGCCCCCCCCCCCCTCCCACCCGGCAGCCCCCCTCCCTCCCACCCACCCGGCTGCCGCAGCGCCAGCACCCCTCCCACCCCCCCGCCAGCCGCAGCGCCAGCCCCCCTCCCAAAGCTGGTGACCAAAATGGGGTCACTTGTGGGGGGGTTCCACTGTATTGGTGCTTCGGGGGTCTTGCTAATGCGACATAGCACCCACCATTCATTCCACCACCAAAAATCACTCCTTCCCTTCTGAGTCCTGCCATGCACCCAACTGGTAATTTTTGGTCACATGTGAGGCATTGCCGTACTCGGGAGAAATTGGGGCACAGATTTTGGGGTGCTTTGTCTCCTTCATTCCTTGTGAAAATTAAAAATTTTGAGCCAGAACTGCATTTTTGTGTAAAAAATTAAATTTTTTTACACAAAAATGCAGATCTGGCTCAAAATTTTTCATTTTCACAAGGAATGAAGGAGACAAAGCACCCCAAAATCTGTGCCCCAATTTCTCCCGGGTACGGCAATGCCTCACATGTGACCAAAAAATACCAGTTGGGTGCATGGCAGGACTCAGAAGGGAAGGAGTGATTTTTGGATTTTGCAGCACAGATTCTGGTTGAATGACCCCCGAAACACCCATACAGTGGAACCCCCCCACAAGTGACCCCATTTTGCAAACTACACCCCTCAGGGAATTCATCTAGGGGTATAGAGTACATTTCAAACCCCCCGAGGTTTCACCAATTTTGATACAACTGAGCTGTGAAAATGAAAAATTAATTTTTTTCATTTTCACTGCCCAGTTGTACCACAATTGGTGAAACCCCTGGGGGTTTAAAATGTACACTATACCCCTAGATGAATTCCCTGAGGGGTGTAGATTGCAAAATGGGGTGACTTGTGGGGGAGGTTCCTAACTTTTAGCACTTATGGTGCCTAGAAACCTACATGGTGCCTAAAAAAAAATCTCATAAAAAGGAGGCTCCAAAATCAAGTAGGTGCTCCTTCTATTATGAAGCCTGTGGTTTGGTCAACGTGCACACTAGGGCCACATATAGGATATTTTTGAAAACAAAAGAATTGGGGGAATCAATTTTTAGTCACATTTCTCTAGTAAAATCTACTGTATTCGTTAGAAAAATGTATTAAAATTGAAACTCTGCAAAAAAAAAGAAATTTTGAAATTTCACCTACACTTTGTTTTAATTCCTGTGAAACACCTAAAGGGTTAACAAACTTCCAAAATGCTGTTTTGAATACTGTGAGGGGTGCAGTTTTTGAAATGGCATCATTTATGGGGGTGTCTCACATACAAGTCCCTCAAAGTCACATCAGAACTGAACTGGTCCCTAAAAAAATCAGTGTTTGAAATTTTCATGAAAATTTGAGAATTTGCTATTCATATTGTAAGCCTCCTAGTGTCCAAAAAAATGAAAAGGAAGTTGAAATAATGATGGAAACATAAAGTAGACATATGGTCTATGTTAGTTATTAACTATTTTGAGTGGTATGATTATTTGTCTCACAAGCAGAAAATTTAACATTTTGCAAATTGCTAAATTTTCCATTTTTTTACGATATTTTGGTATTTTTCAAAAAAAACACAGACTGTATCGACCAAAATTTACCACTAACTTGAAGTACAATGTGTCACGAGAAAACAATCTCAAAATCACTGGGATAAGTAAAAGCAAAAAAAAGTTATCCCCACTTAAGTGAGACATGTCAGATTTGAAAAAAAGGGCTCTGTCATGAAGGCACAAACTGGCTCTGTCATGAAGGGGTTAAATTTATAAAATCATCAGAGAAAAATAATTTGAAAAAGTCAATTTCTCTGAGACCTGTGGAATCAAATTGGATTCCTGGCATGGCCAAAAACTCAGGAACCTGGGGCTCAAAATTGTCTGGTGGTGGGGTCCATACGAGATCAATTATTGGGGGGGGTCTCAGCTGCTCTACGGGGGCGTCTTTGAGGGGGTCCCTCATCACTAGAGGAGGAAGAGGAGCTTAAGATGAATCCTTCAAATTCCCCGCTTGCCTCACTGGCTGTGTCAGAGTCAGAGGCAAGCATGGCATATGCCTCCTCCGCTGAATACATTCTTCTGGATGACTGGGATGACATTTGGGATGACATTTGGGATGCCATTTTTATTTTTGTGTTACTGGTAGTGAAATGTTTCAACACGTGTATAGTGTAGGGGGGGTACAAACTTTATTTCAACCAGGGGGGTATGTAGTGTGTAGTGTGTATATAGTGCAGAAAAAAAAAATACTTTATACAGGAATTTGATCCCAAAAAAAAAAAAAATAGATCAACCCTGTGCCGAAAAAGCTGATCAGTGATGTACGTCACTGATCAGCGCACAGTGGCCACAGGACACCCACAAAATCACAGTGTGTGTAAAAAAAAAATTAAAAAAAGACCCCACAGCACCCTCAAAAAAAAAAAAGGTGATCACTGATGCGACACTGATTACCAGTGAGGGGCAGCAGGTGCACAACCTTTGGTGCAACTGACAGTGCAACTGGCAGCAACTGACAGGTATATATAAAAAAAAAAAACCTCTGCACCCCCAAAAAGTTGCTGATCACCTCAGACACAAAATATAGCACTCTCTATCACTCTCTGTCACTATCTCTCTCTCTATCTCTCTCTATCTCTCTATCTCTCACTATCTATCACTCTATGACACTGCAGCAGCAGCACTGACAGTTATATATATAAAAAATAACCCCTGCACCCCCAAAAAGTTGCTGGGGGTGCACAAAAGGGGGGCAGCAGACACAAAATATAGCACTCTCTATCACTCTCTGTCACTATCTCTCTCTATCTCTCTATCTCTCACTATCTATCACTCTATGACACTGCAGCAGCAGCAGCACTGACAGGTATATATATTAAAAAAAAAAAACCTGCGCCCCCAAAAAGTTGCTGATCAGTTAATTTATACTGATCAGCACAAAAGGGGGGGCAGCAGTCAGTTATATAAAAAATATATAGCACAATCTGTCACTATCTCTCTATCTCTCTCTATCTCTCTATCTATAACTCTATCACACTGCAGCAGCACAAAATATAGCACTCTCTGTCACTATCTCTCTCTATCTCTCTCTATCTCTCTCTATCTCTCTCTATCTATAACGCTATCACACTGCAGCAGCACAACACAGGAAGTCACAAGTAGTAACAGGATCCAGGAAGCATCCAGCACGCTACAAGTGATCAGGTAAGTATTTGCAAGGATCAGGTCAGTATACTACAGCAGATAGGCACGGTGACCGCACTGCACTCAATTCCAGACCGGAATGGCGTCTGCAGTGCAGTCACCATTAGTTTAAATCCCCCTCCATGGCTGTGATTGGTTCGTCGGTCCGACGAACCAATCACGGCCTTTGGGGGCGGGCGGGGTGAGGTGGGGTGACACCAGTGTACTTTACAGCACCAATCACCTCCGATCCCTGTGTCACCGGCGAACGTTATTCGCCGGTGACACAGAAAACGCTGTAATTGGCTGTTCACACTGAACAGCCAATCACAGCGATCGCCGACGGGGGGGCGGCATCGCAGCCCCCCCTGGGCATGCAGGGACATGTCTGCTGTCAGGGACAGCAGACATGTTTAAACTGTCACCGCGTCTATAGACGCGTTGACAGTTTAAAGCCATGATGTACATTTACGCCATGTGTCGGGAAGTACTTCCCGACCATGACGTAAATGTACGTCAAATGTCGGGAAGGGGTTAAATGTCGGGATTTTGTCCTTGTCAGGATTTTGTCTTTGTCGGTATTAAGACCCATTCGGGATTTTGACCGTTGGGATATTGACTGCATCCCGTCTTGATATGAGGCAGTTTATACTATTTTGAAAAAGTCTGTTTAGCCTAAAATAAGATTGGCCTATAGCTGCAATTAACATTCAAAAATATACAAGCTAAACTTTTTGTACCCTCGCGGAACATTTTCTAATTTACTTCTTTATTTTGTTTCAGTGGATTTCTGTAATCAGCAATATCAGAAAAAACAGAATTAACATCAGCAAGTAAGCTATGCAGAGGGTAAAAAACAAAAACAAAAATTAAAAATGAAATGTATATTTCCACTACTAGAACTTTGTCTGCAATAAATGAGATTGTCAGTGGCCTAATTGAAAAACTTAATAGACTGCACTTATAACTGCCAATTATTACAAGGCCAAAAACAGAATCCAATAATGGATGAAGCTTATAAATACTATGTATCTCTACAAATTCACAATATAACTTAGATGTAAAATTGCAATTTCTCTAAAAGTGGATGATGATGCCCTTCACTCAAAAATGCAAATGTGATAATACCCCTTATGCCAATGCGCTCACATGGCTGCAATCATGGAAAGAGGCTTCATAAAATCCTTGTCCTATAGAAGGAAGGTTTTCACAGATGTCACAGTCAGTTTTTAAATCTCTATCTTTTATTTTCCTTTATAGTGTAGGCTTAGAGTAATGAGTTAAATAAATGACATTAAATGAGAACATACATTAAAAGGAAACAATAGCAACTGTAAAACTAAATGATTTCAAAGAAAGGGCCTGATTCAGACTGTTCGCTAGGCTGAGTAGATTGGCAGCCTAGTGAACAGGTAAATGCGGCCCTGCCGATCCCCCTCGCGGTCCGAATCCCCTCACTAGCATGTAAGGGGATGTGTATGCTAACACATCCACTCACATGCGGACGCAATGAGGCAAAATCATTCCATGGACGCTCACCATCAAATAATTTCTCCTGCCATCGCTAAGAAAAGTCAGTCTGGACTGACTTTTTTCCAGCGCCCGGGGGCGGGTGTTGACATCATGTAAAGTCAGCCACCCGCCCCAAGCAGGCTTTGATAGGCCTGTGTTTGCAAAGGTACATCCAGGGTTTTTATGAGAATGCCCATAAAATGATTGGTGTCCCCCTGCTTCTGCCCCATGACCGCCCCCTTCCCTCCCCTCCTGGAGTGAACGGCCCTCCACTATATTAGGATTCAACCAGTGCAGGCTTTTCTATGGTATCAAAACTGTATTTGTATTAGATAAAATAATGGTTTCATTTATCAGAATAATAGGTATGGTCATCCTTATACGTGTATTAGTAACCGTGATAAAACAGAAAATGTCAATCAATACAAACATAACATTTCATAGTTTGAACAAACAAAATGAATCCAATACGAAAAAAATAGTGTTTTATCATACAAAGCTGTGTAATCAACATCTATCCAATCAGTATAGTAGGAATAATGAGATACCGATGGAGCAGCTCCAATGTGAGATTCTATCACCATTCGACAGCTGCCGCTACCCGCCGCCAGCTGCCAGAAGTGGCACACACACACATGAGACTCTCGCACGTCCCCTTCTGACAGAGCCTGCCGCCGCCCTCCGTTTGCTCCCCCCATCCTCCCCCGTAGCTGCCTGCACCCCCCACTCGCCCTGCCCGTCTCCCTGAAGTGGAGACAGGCAGGAAATCTGCTCCCCGCCGTGCTGACAGGGACATGCTCGCGTGTGAGACCAAAGTCTGGTGTATGGGGGCCTATCTTCGGCGCTGCAATGGCCGTGGGAAGAAGGAAGCCGCTGCTGACATCAGGGAACACCTACATTTTCTGTGGCACTCCCATGGGATCTAATACAGGGTGTGATACTTGCAAAAATGATGTTAGAAGGAGGAGTCAGCCACATTAGCAATATCAACTGCTTTCAATTAACTGATTCAAACTTGATGGGGAGGAGAGGTTCCCCCATGGTAGCAGGAGCCCGGCGGCAGATGACTCCATTGCCTCCCAGAGTTCTGCCTCTGCTATGTGCTGCACCCTAGACCCCCTTTGGCACATGCAGCTAAGACATTTTAAAATCCAGGTGCCAAGTGAAGTCACCCAATATCACTTTTGCTAGATTTTTGTCATTTAGTAAAAGGTAATGCTCATGAACATGTTTAGTTTGGTTATTTCTTCCCCCACACATATCTCTATATGCATGTGAACTAGCAAATATGAAAGAAACAAGGTCATTCTGTGAACTAGAATTTGATAAAAGCTCTATCATTGATTACTGTCTCCTGAGTGCAATGGTATAAAGGGTATTATCAGTAATGTTTCCTGAATATATTATTTAATTTATGTTCCTGCTTGCAGAACATCATCATCCTCCGCTATCTGTACAGATTTCAGTTTATAGGTTCATATGCAACCATTATTAAATTCTATTATGTGTTGTGAAAAAAAGCTGTTTTTTATCTTAACGTTAAGTAGCACTGCAGATTGCTTATAAATGTATTTCTTCCCACTTAATCACAAACAATAATACCTACCATACGGCTTGTAGACATTTACAAAGGCGACCTGCTACAGGGCAAATATATTAAGTTAAACCAGTGGTTCTCAACCTCGGTCCAGGTCTAGGTCCAGGTCCACGTTTTCCAGGTCTCCACACACAATCAAAGGAGAAATAATTAGCTCCACCTGTGACCTTTTAACATGTGTCAGTGACTAATGAGTGCACATGTGCACCTGCCAGGTGACCTGCAAAACGTGCACTGTTGGGGGGTCTTTGAGGACCGAGGTTGAGAACCACTGAGTTAAACGGTACTTATATGTTAGTTGGGCGCCCACTTTAGTTAGTACGCTCATACCCCCACTATCGAGCCACTGAGCCCAAGGCGTGGCGAGCGGATGCGCAAAACTAAGCAAATAGCAAAGTGGGCGCCCAACTAACATATAAGTACCAGTTAAACTATACTTGATGAAACCCCCAATATAATCAGGGCTGGCTCTACTATTGGGCAGATTCGGGCAGATGCCTAGGGTGCTGGGATCTGGGGGGCACCACCAATTCTGCCAATCACAAAATGAATGATGTCTATGAGGAAGACATCCTTGTTGTACTTAATGCAGATGATGGCTGTGGAACTTCTAAGATGCCATCGCCAGACTTCCACTGTGTGGGTATTGGTGGCTGTATGGTATTGCTGAGGGGTTACTAGATTTGCTTGGGGTGATGAGGAGCATTATACCGGCCCTGCATATAAAACACTATTAATTGCTATTGCATTGTGTATAGATATTGACTATACTTACCCTGCCCATGCAATTAATGTGACGCAAGCATATGGAGACCAAGACAACACATAGACAATTATGATAACTAAGGCAATTTTTGCCATTTTCCACTCATTCTTCATAGTGGATGACAAGAATGATTGCCGGCCACACGATCCAAGCTTCTGGACATTCCTAGAAAGAAAAGCACATGCAATTGAGAACATTGCCAGACACAATGCGTCTTCTAATTCAAAGAACAGCTGTTGTTCCAGATGGTGATTAAACTCACCTGTTACATGTATATTTATGAGTTGCATTTAATAAATGCTTATTGTTACTATAGTAATAATATTTAGTCTAACTGTGGTGACTAGGCTTTCTGAGACATTTCTGAAATTTGAAATGTGTAATATTTCTATTAACCCTTCCCATGCTAGAGCTAGTTCCAGTAATAATACTGCATAATGTAGTTAGTATTAAGCACTTGTGTCTCATTGAAATTGTTATACTAACAATCCTTATCCGTTACAGCTTTTATTACTGTGATGGTGACTAATAAACTCTTGCAGATTTTCAGCTCGGGAGCACAGTGATGTGTGATTAAGAACAGAAGCTCCATTAGAACGTATTTGTGATTGGTTTGCATTTAAATCCTGAAGTAGATTGGTATAATCTGAAGTCTGCAGATCTGTAACAGATGTGACTAAGATTCATGTTTAAATAAGTGGACTTCCCTAAATCTTTTTAATCACTTTTCTGTTAGAAGAGTAGAGCAATTTAGTGGCTAGATATATCACAATCTGCATTTTTAATGTGGTCATAGATCATTTTTGCTAGGTGAAAATGAAGATTTTCACCCGAATTTAGCATTATGCCCTTGCCAGGAGAAAGATTCTAATAAGAAGCTATCCTGCCGAAGAGTTGTAAGCAGAATGATCACTTACAATTTGACTCTGTTTCCTGCTTCGGGTTCCCTGTGGGTAATATACATGAATGGTTATTAGCTGGTACATGTATCTGATGGGGGACAGCTAACATATTCTGGACAAGTATTTCGGGAACATGGTAGCCCCCGTATAACCCTGACAGGAACTGATTTGTGCTTGGAAATGGTGGGAATGTGACAAATATTGGAGATCGATAACATCTGCCCATTCCTCTCACAAATGGGTGTTTTGGGAGATATTCCACAAATTTACCTTATTGCCTAAGCTGCTTAAAGGGACAGATATACTAAGCCTTGAAAAGAGATAAAGTGGAGAGAAATACAGTACCAGTCAATCAACTCCTAATTGCCATGGTACAGGCTGTGTTTTAAAAATAACATTTCCGAGCAGATTAGCTTGTACTGTATCTTTCATGACTGTATCAATTTCTAAGGATTAGTACTGCATATCTCCCCATATCTGGGACCCAACTTGTTTAATATATTCATAAATGAGGTACTTGTGTATTTTAGCGGCGCCCATCGCATCGCATACCATAACGCATGCGATGGTATGCGATGCGACGCAAAGGGCTAAAATTGCTTTGGGCGATGGGCTAAAATTGTATGACAATGTATATGGCATACAATGCGATGCGATTAAACATTGTATAAGCACCCTAATGGGTGCTTACAATGTTAAATGCACCCCCACGCCACCCCCCCACTATAAACGTGAACCCGAAGCGTGGCGAGCGAGGGGCGGCGGTACGCGTCCTCCGATCTTTTCATACCCCCACTAACCACGTCGGCGTGGAGTTGAGAATAGAAAGTGTGGCGAGCCCGAAGCGTGGCAAACGCAGCGAGCCCCGCGTGGGGACGCGGATACCTGTGAAGCCCGCGAGGGGACTCCGATACCTGTGAAGGTATCCGCGTCCCCTCGCGGGGCTCGCTGCACTTGCCACGCTTCGGGCTCGGTGGCTCGCTGCGCTCGCCACACTTTCTATTTTCAACTTCACGCCGACGTGGATAGTGGGGGTATGAAAAGGTCGGAGGACGCTTACCGCCGCCCCTCGCGGGCTCGCTGCGCTCGCCGCGCTTCGGGTTCACGTTTATAGTGGGGGGGTGGCGTGGGGGTGCATTTAACATTGTAAGCACCCATTAGGGTGCTTAAAAGCACCATTTAGGGTGCTTATACAATCTTTCATCGCATAGGGGGCAAAAATCGCGTCGCATTGCATGCCATCGGGTGCATGGCATGCGATGCGATTTAAACATTGCGCGATGGAGATGGGGGGCGCCGCCAAAATACACAAGTACCATAAATTATATTGGAAGTGACATAGGGCAGGATTCTCTAATAACCCCCGGTGCACATCGCCGACATTCGCATTGTTAATAACCGCATATGCAGTAACATATGCGATTATTAACTCAAATGCGATGGCCGGCGATATGCAGCGGGTTCTCTCTTCCCTCCCTGCACCCTTACCTGGCTGTAAGGGCTCCGTTTCCTCCTCCCTTCACTCGGAAGCTGTGCAGGGAGGAGGAGGTCACTGGTCCGGGCAGCACAGCAGGAGGCTGCTGGACACAGGTGAGGGGGGGTGCGTCGCGATTCAGCGGGGGCGGGCGGGGCAGAAGGGGACACGAAGGGAAGCCCATAGGCTTCCATGGGGTTACGTCATATAGAACTGGCGTAACCCCCCCCCCGCGCGCGCGCAGCGAAGCCCCGGCGGTGGGGCTTTTCTGCATATGAAAATGCGGTAAAAACCCAGAAAACAGGGTTTTTACGGCATTTTTAGTTTGGTGAATCTCACCCATAGTGAGTAAAATTGCAATATTTGCGGATGACACAAAATTGAGGAGAGGATGTGAAAACACTATAAAGTTACTTAAATAAACTGGAAAGGTGGGTGGAAAGATGGAAAATGCAGTTTGAATTTGATAAATTTAAAGTAATTCATTATTGGTGCAACACTGTAGGGGAACTGGATGCCTTTTCCTGGGGTAGAAGGCATCCAGGCATCCAGCTTAGAAATCATACAAGTCCAGTCTTTGGGGTGCAACTGGCCGCAACCAGTTTTAGTAAGCAGAAAATAAAATAAACATCAAAAGAAAAAACCTAAACACAAGATATTCCTAACTGTCTCTAAACAAAACACAAAGTTTTGGGGGTCGTCATAGATGAAAACTTGGGTAATAGTGCACATGCATTAAAAGGGGAATGGATTCAAGGGATGCCAATGTGATAGTGCCTCTTTACAAGGCATTGGTGAGACCACACTTGGAATATTGTGTTCAATTCTGGGCACCGCACCTTAAAAAGGACATAAATGAAATGGAACAGGTACAGAGAAGGGCGACGAAACTAGTATAAGGTCTCGAATCACTAAAATACAAAGATAGGTTAACCAGGCTTAATATATTTTCACTGGAGAAATGGATGTTGAGAGATGATATGATTAGTATGTTAAAATACAGGATTGGGAATCATATGGAACTGGGAGATGATTTGTTCACTAACTGGCCTATATTTAGGACACGCGGGCATGTAGTGAGGCTTGAGGAAAACAAATTCCGGACTAAATTAAGAAGAGGATTCTTCACCATTAGAGCAGTAAAATTCTGGAACTTATGGCCGGTGGGGGTTATTATAGCGACAACTGTTAATGAATTTAAATAAAAACTGGATACATTTTTGGCCACTAAGGCAGTGGTTCCCAAACTTTTTTGAATCACGGCGCCCTAGAGCATCAAAATATTTCCAAGGCACCCCTAGGCCAAATGCTTCTTATTGAGAAATTCAGAAAAAATATATTAAATAAAGTGCATTGTTTTTATATGTCACAGTTATCTGGTGAGGGACAGGATTTGCTTCTGTTTGTCCACATATGATATGATTGGCAGCCACAAGCACTGGTTTTGCCTGGTACATTGACCATAAATAATATGAATTGTTCTTGGTCCACCAACCCAAGGCACCCCTGCAAGTGTCCTGAGGCACCCCAGGGTGCCTAGGCACACAGTTTGGGAACCACTGTACTAAGGGAATCCTATAGGATACAACTTACTCAAGTCAGTAGTAACAAGTTAGATAGGTTGAACTCAATGGACTAATGTCTTTTTTCAGCCTTAATTACTATGTTACTATGGGGGTTATTTTGGTTCCCTCTTTCTAACAAGTTCCTTCTTAGATGGACAAAACCATGTGCACTGCAAGGGGCAGATGTAACATGTGCAGAGATAATTAGATTTGGGTGAGTTATTTTGTTTCTGTGCAGGGAAAATACTGACTGCTTTATTTTTACACTGCAATATAGATCTCACTTTAAAGTAAAACCCCACCCAAATCTAATTCTCTCTGCACAAGTTACATCTGTCCACTGCAGTGCACATGGTTTTGTCCATCTAAGAAGGAATTTGTCAGAAAGAGTGAACCAAAATAACCCCCTATGTTACTATGGGGCAGATTTATTAAGCTTGGAGAAGAGATAAACTGGAGATAAAGCGGAGAAAAGGTAAAAGGAGATAAAGCACCAGCCAATCAGCTGTGTTTGAAAAAGACAGTTGGGAGTTGATTGGCTGGTGCTTTGTCTCCTTTTACCTTTTCTCTGCTTTATCTCCAGTTTATCTCTTCTCCAAGCTTAATAATACCCCTTTTACACCAAAATCCCTGGTCGGACCCTGGTCTTTGAACACAGAAGTTTCCAGGGTCGGACCCTGCTTCATACCCCATTTACACAGCACTTCAACCTGGGTCGGACCTGGGTCTGCACCATTTACACTGAACCTGGGTCAGCCCTGCTTTTCCCTATGGATGACATTAAAAATGTCAATTTTAGGACTGATAAACTGCCAGCCAACCTTCCCTCAATGATTTAAATAAAAATTAAAAGACATGAAAAGTTAGCATTGAAAAATGTTGGTTGGTTTATTTAGCAAAATATTTTGTCAAAAAGTTATATTCAGTGATGCAGCAGCAGTCAGTTGGTCGACCTAAAGATGGTCGACAGTCATTAGGTCGACACCACTAGGTCGACATACTGCAAGGTCCACATGGGACAAGGTCAACAGGTCATTAGGTCGACACAAGCATTAGGTCGGCATAGGATTTTTCACTGTTTAATGAGCCGACATATACCGACAGGCGGTATTTCATGCCCTAATATCCACTAGGGCAGTGATGACTAACCTTGACACTCCAGCTGTTATTGAACTACACATCCCAGCATGCCCTGCTACAGTTTTACTATTTGGCCATGCTAAAACTGATGCAGGGCATGCTGGGATGTGTAGTTCAACAACAGCTGGAGTGTCAAGGTTAGCCATCACTGCACTGGGGCATTGTGGGAGAATAAAATAGTGTGCCGAGTGCATGGACACTTAAAACTGTGTCCATGTCGACTATGTCGACATTCGGGTAAAAAAAAAAACAGTGAAAAGCCCCATGTTGACATTTTGACTGTCGACCTAGACCATGTCGACCTAATGCTTGTGTCGACCTGATGACCTGTCGATCTTATCCCATGTCGACCTAGACAAATGTCGACCTTGCAGTATGTCGACCTTATGACTGTTGACAATCTTTAGGTCGACCATACAATCCATACCCCTCCCCCAGCCCCCCCCAAAACAAACATAAATGATTTCTGTAGGTAGAGTATATATCCCTTAAAAAAATGGAGTCACTGGAGTGGGAGGCACATCACGCACCCTCCTCCTTTAAGCTCTTGGTCCCGCTACTGCCTGACAGCGCTGCATCCTAGTGCCAGATAGGGTTGTGGCAGGTCCAACTGTGTAGTGCCAGGTAGCAGCCTGTGTGCACTGTCCGCACGGGTTGCTGTCTTCTGCTGCTGCAATGCACTGTGGAATGCATGGTACTGACTTACGGAAAGGCGTCCCATGCTTCTGGTATCCTTTCAGCACTACCCAGATGTCCTGACCTGGGTTGGGACCATTTACACCGCTCACGACCCAGGTCCGACCAGTGTTCAACCCTGGTCAGGACCTGGGTAGGAGACCAGTGTCAATGGTTCTGGGTTGGTCCCATTTACACCAACACTGACCTGGGTCCGACCTGGGTCCGACCTGGGTTTTTCGTTGGTGTAAAAGGGGTATAAATCTGCCCCTATGTTACTATGGGGCAGTTTTATTAAGCTTGGAGAAGAGATAAACTGGAGATAAGGCAAAAGGAGATAAAGCACCAGCCAATCAACTCCCAACTGTCATTTTCAAACACAGCTGATTGGCTGGTGCGTTATCTCCTTTTGCCTTATCTCCAGTTTATCTCCAGTTTATCTCTTCTCCAAGCTTAATAAATCTGCCCCTATGTATATTGAGGTGTTAGATAGCCAAAGGGGACTGTCCTGACGTAGCTAGAAAAACCCTGATTTGACAGTTAATTCCTTTGTGTAGGACTGTTTTGGAACTTAAACCCTCTAATAATGTTTAGAGGTAGCTTGCACACCTGCCAATTTTACATGTTCCAATACAAAAGTATTTTTTTTTACAGAAAGGCAGCTTAGAAAAAGGCGCAAAAAGCAGCGTAGGAGACAGAGTTAAGGGGAAACCAGTTGTTGAAAGAACACTAGTCTTGCCCTAAGGTGGTGTACCTGAACATATCATCACCACACCCCTCAATTGTCATGCATTTCACAAACTGTTTGCTGGGTGCACGCACCAATCTTTGCAGGCGGAGGGCGGGTTGGGTGTTCCGGGCTGATCCATTAGCATATGGGAATTCCCAGCATTTCATGAGCGTTCCCATGAGAATGCTGGACGTTCTCATGCTAATGAGGCCATGATGGACATGTGGGGGCCGGGCAGCTGACATCACCGGATGTCAGCTGCCTGCCCACTTACCCCTGGGCGTACACCCATGCCCTCCTACTGCTATGTTGGTTTGTTTCTACCCAGTTTATTTAATCACTGTTGTTTCCAATTGTAAAGCGCAACGGAATATGCTGCGCTATATAAGAAACTGTAAATAACTAAATGGAAGGTTGCTCAGAGCAACCTTACATATGCGTGCACCTTCCACATCTTTCGAAGGTCGACCATCGAAAGATGTGGGAGGGTCCCAGTGGTATGCGATTGCATGTTTAAGTAAAACATCCATACGCAGCTAGTGCGAACGTATGCACCTTGCCAATGGTGGGCCGGCATAACACCATTTTGCGAATTCGCATGTGAGCGAATAAACCAGAATAACCTCCTAAGACCCTTTAAATAACAAAAGGTTTTGACATTTTCACATTTTCTGGCATTATCACACAGAACAAGATAATAAGGACTATGGCAGCGGCGTAGCTAGGTTTTGGGCGCCCCCCCACCGCCCATTCAACCCCCCCCCAATCCCCCGCAGCCTTACCTTTCGCGCTGGTCCCGGCGGCTCCGTTCTTCTGCTGAGGACCACCACAAAATGGCCGCCCCCATACAGCAGACAGTTTCAGAGAACTGTGTGCTATATGGGGGCGGCCATTTTGTGGTGGTCCTCAGCAGAAGAACGGAGCCGCCGGGACCAGCGAAATAGGTAAGCCTGCGGGGGATTGGGGGGAGGTGTAACTATAGAACCGCAGCCCCCGGCGCCCCCATATGCACAGCGCCCCCCCGCACGGTGGCGGGGGCTGCGGTGCTATAGTTACGCCAGTGGGCTATGGGTCTGAATTCCTGGCTTCATCCATGAAAAAAGCCATAGCTCTCTTTGTAGGATTGCTAATAAGGTATCAGGGAACACTTTACTTATCCCTGATTAATGTAGTGATGGTGCTGTGTGCCATGTAATACCTTATTATCTTTGCTCTACCTGGATTTCTCAATCTTAATGCAAGTTGTTATGTGCTGATCTTCTATATACTAGCTATGACAAGGTAACATAATATTTATATAATACAGTAGCTATGACAACATAAAGTACTATCTACTGTATATACAGTACTAGCTATTATAATATAACATACTATCTGTATACTAGCTATTATAATGTAACATACTATCTATATAAATATACTAGCTATGACAATATAAAGTACTATCTACTGTATAATAGCTATGATAATATTGCATACTATACTATATACAGTAATATATGCTAGTACAGTACTAGCTCTGACAATGGTATGTACTATCTGTATACTAGCTCTGACAATAAAAAATACTATCTACTATATATACTAGCTATGATAATGTTGCATACTATATTATCTATATACTAGCTCTGGTAATTTTATGTACTATCTATATACTAGCTATGACAATGTTATGTATTATCTGTATACTAGCTATGACAATGTAACATATTATCTATATATTAGTTATGATGACAATGGTATGTACTACCTGTATACTAGCTATGAAATTGTAACAAATTAACTATATACTCACTATGACAAAGTAAGATGCTATCTATACACTAGCTATGACAATGTAAAGTAATATCTACTGTATATCTTAGTTATGACAATGTAATGTACTACACACCACCTATCACAATGTTATGCACTCTCTGTATATTAGCTAACATAATGTACTAGCTATGATTAAGAATACTTTCTGTAGTGAAAAATTGCCCCTGTGCTTGATGCTTGTATAACAAAACAAATAAACAACAAATATCTTGGCACATTAGTCACTGACTGACCTATCACTGCACAGGAAGATCACATACTGTACATGTGGTTAGTTAGCAAGAAGTGTATTTCCTACAATATGACTGATCTCTTACCTGGTAGTACTTCTAATAGCCAGAAACATGAATAAATAACAGTGTGATATCACAAGAAGTGGGATGAAGAACACACAGCAGCACAACATCATGGTGTAACTTTTGTTTGAAGTTGTAGCTGTAACGTAATCCCATGTACATGATATCATTAAACCTTCAGGTACATACGAACCTGACAAAAAGGATTTAATATATGTCAATATAATGTCCACAACAACTTTTGATGAATGTGTTAAAATATGAAATATCTTACAACACACAACTAAAAATAATATATTTATACTCTAATGCAAATAATGGAAGGACCGCCAATAGGGGGGTGCTGTGGGTCCAGCTGTCCCGGGCCCTGGCAGATCATTTTGTCCACTGCAAACCCCCTGACTGCCTACACTGTGCTGCGCTGAGCTGCAGCCTGGAGGTCCTGGAGCGCAGGCTTATTCAACCCAGAATGCCTGCGGCCAATTAAAATGCTGCACCAGCTTTTGAGCCAGCAGTGGCTAAGGGTACGCAAGCTCTTATTGGCTCACCAGCTGGTGTTGCATTTTAATTGTCCGCCGGCATCCTGAGTTGAAGAAGCCTGTGCTCCGGGACCTCCAGGCTGCAGTTCAGCAGAAGAAGAGATGGAGGAGAAGGAACCGTGTTACAGAAACTCAAGTGAGGAGGGGGACCCGGGGCACAGAGTCCCGGGCCCCAAAATTCCTGTTGACAGCCCTGAATAATGGGCCTTTTTAAGGGTTGGATGCAAAGACAAGCATACTGTATTCTTTTTGTACTTAATGCCTCCATCTTGAAAACACTAGTATTTGCATCAGAAATACAATTGTATGTTAATAGTATATGTTACATGATTATCCTATTTCATCATAATAAACTAAGGTAATGAAGTGTCCTATACAAAATTGAGAAAAATGTCTGTATTATTATTAATAAATATGAGTCACATTTTCCATATCAAATGTTATTAAATACTAAACACATCCACATCTGCTATTTACATGTTTAGGAATCCTATAGCAATGCCTATCCTGCAATAGTCCATTTGCAAATGAAAAAAAGTTATATGCAATGAGATAGTGTTGCTGTTAATCCTCCCTAGCGCACAGTACCCCCAATAGGGTCAATGCCATTAGCTATAAACTTGTATGACATACCGTGAGGTTTCACTGCCCCCCCCACTATCCACGCCAGCCCGAAGTGTGATTTTATATAGTGTGGTGAGCGCCCGAAGCATGGCGAGAGCAGTGAGCCCCACGAGGGGACACGGAATACATGTAAAGTAATCCGCGTCCCCTCGCGGGGCTCGCTGCGCTCCCCATGCTTCGGGCTCGGTGGCTCGCTCATTGTATGTCATACAAGTGCATAGCTAATGGCATGGCATCACACCCTATAAAAATCCCATGCAATTTTTCGGGAGGTGCAATGCAATACAATCCCCTAGGGCTAACAGTGAATAAATTACATTAAAAAATTGCATCGCATCGCATGGCACTATAATGGCCCATGAGATGCAATGCAATGTGATTTTGCTACGGAGAATAGCCCTGTACATTTACAGCGTACTGGGCGCCCTGCTAGGAAACAAGTACCAAATGTATTTAGCATGTGGTTTGCATT
Organism: Crinia signifera; assembly: GCF_055691185.1. NCBI lineage: Eukaryota > Metazoa > Chordata > Amphibia > Anura > Myobatrachidae > Crinia > Crinia signifera. The sequence continues at coordinate 193,097,631 of NC_139217.1, forward strand.
TATGATATTGACATTGACAAAGACGATACATATATACATGTACAATACATATAGAAAATTTAGTAGCAGTGTCAGATAAGTCCCTGCATGGACATTTTGGCAAATTGGATATTCAATTATCCAGCCCCAATGAGGAGTATTCCCCATAATTTAATTTACTTGCTTGGGTGTGTTTATGTTCTCGGTATTGACACATAGCATTCATTGCCAAATCGTATAATAACATATTTAATACTCCCTGTTATCATTGCACATACACACAGTCCATTGAATCAAAGTTTGGAGACACATTAAGTTACACAACCTCTGTATGGAAGATATGGAAACATTGTAATGCGCAGTTCCGGTTTACTAGATTTAAATGCTTCAAATAACAAATTAAATAAAATAGGGATCATGTCATGTATAAAAGGGATGGGAAAAAAGAACAGCTACGCTGTTAGACTTTATAACTGATGGCATAGGCTCTGCTTTCTAAATATCAGCTGTAGTAGAGTGAAAGAATAAAGTGCTGGAGGGGGCCTGAAATACCTGAAAGCCTAGGGGCCCGCCATGGGTGAATATGACACTGTGACCCCAGCCTGAGGAATGTTTTGGATTGGTGTCTAAAATACTCAGTCTCTTTTAATATTTTATGTGTTCACACATTTAGCTTCTAGGATTCCTAGTACATTAGCTTCTAGGATTCCTTGATGTTTAGTTTTTTCCATCCTTCCTGTCAGATGCAAAATATGTCAACAAACCATGAACCATCTACCTCCATGCTTAACATCGAGGTAACAGTGGTTCATCCTTCTTGACCTTTTGCCTCAAAAAATATCTTGTGATTAAAGCCCACAACGTTAGTTTTTGTTTCAGTAGTCAACCATACATCTCTGTACGACAAAGGTTCATACTTTTATTGACTTTCTAATGAGGTCTCTGGGAGCATTATCTTTGTAAATGTTCTGTATGGTAATCATTTGTAATGTAGACCATGGGACAACTACTCTGCTTAACCTTTCAACAGATGTAATGCAATGTGTTTTTTTATTCTACAGATCTGACCTAATTATGAGCATTTCTGTTAGGCCTTGCTTTGGGTCTTACAAATCTAGTCTTTATTTCAAGAGTTCCCTTTAATATCTATTTATTATTGCTAAGAACAACTTCTGACTATGAAAACTCCAATCTGGAAGCTGTATATTTGTACAGTTTTCCCATTTGTAAAGTGCAACGGAATATGCTGCGCTATATAAGAAACTGTTAATAAATAAATGCTCTGTCAGTAACAACAAGTTATCTCTATTTTAAACTCTAAAGTCAACTGCTTACAACAAACCCCAGTTGTGGAGAATAGGCTCAACATTCTAAAAGGTTAGAAGGGACATTGAAGGAGATGCATCAATCCTTTGGGCAAATGCAGTCAATCAGCTCATAACTGCCATTTATCTAGCAAGTTTATGTAATGGTGAGTATCTGAGTGGTTACTTAGGGCAACTGCCCCACTTTATCTCATTTAAACATTTTAAATATCTCCGCCAGAGTACTTATTTTACTCTGGAATTGTCTTGTTCTTGAGTAAATAAAGGCCTAACAAGTTAAACAATTTGTGAAGCCCTAAAAAAGTAATGGAGAATCATCAGTTTCCCAAATGTTGGCACTTTCACATTTATTTTTTATTTACTTTATGAAATTCTCCTGATCCATAGTAATTGGATAATAAATGTTTAAATGTGTTCACTCAAGTTAACTTATTTTCACTTAGATATCAAGTAAATCAGGTATTTTAACTAGGGTGCAGTAGTCATCTAAATATTTTTTATTGCCTTCAGAAATTATGCTTACAAACAAATGTATAATTTTTTCCCATTAACCTTTGAAGGACAATTTGTAAGACAATCAATAAATGTGATATTCATAAACTAAATCCTATACAGGGCTAAAAGGATCTGAAAATGCACTATGCAAATCTTATAGCCTTTTGTAAATCAGTACTATCACACAATATTAACTCCCCATTTAATCTTTTAAAAGGGTACTTGTGTATTATAACGGCGCCCACGATATTGAGTCGTGGGCGGCATAACACCATTATGCGAGTTCGCATGTGAGCGAATAAACCAGAATAACCCCCTATGAACGCCAACCCGAAGCGTGGCGAGCGCAGCGAGCGCAGCGAAAAGGTCCTCCGACCTTTTCATACCCCCACTATCCACGTCGGCGTGGAGTTGATTTTATATAGTGTTGCTAGCGCAGCGAGCCACTGAGCCCGAAGCGTGGCGAGCGCCGTGACCCCCACGAGGGGACGCATATTACTTTAAATGTATTCTGCATTCCCTCGTGGGGCTCGCTGCGCTTGCCATGCTTTGGGTTCGGTGGCTCACTGCGCTCGCCACACTATATGGAGTCGACTCCACACCGACGTAGATAGTGTGGGTATGAAAAGGTCGGAGGATGCGTACTGCCGCCCCTCGCAGGCTCACTGAGATCGCCAGGCTTCGGGCTGCCGTTGATAGTGGGGGTGCCGTTGGGGGTGCTTTTAACATAGTAAGCACCCATGACATTTAATTATCTTATAGGGGGCACTTTTACAATTGAAAAACCCATTACGCTGCTTATACAATTTTAAATCGCATAGCTTTGTATATGCGATACAATGGCATACAATGCGATGGTATCCAATTTAAAATTGTATAACATCGCCTGCCATCGCGCAACATTGCATCGCATCGCATACCATCCTATGCCTTATGGTCTGCGATGCGATGGGTGCCGTGCTAGTACACAAGTACCTTTAAAAGTTTAAAATAGGATTTAATATTGTTAATCGGTCATTTTTTTTTATTGTCATTTAAAAAAAAAAATCTAATTTATGGCAATTATTAAAGATTATTCAACTTACTCCAGCCAAGTAATGGTGCCATGCTCCACATTAATGAATAGGACCAGACAAGAACAATTACTTGTATTGTCCGTTTTTTAGATGACCACTGGATCGATTGTAATGGTTTTGTGATAACTAGGTACCGGTCAACAGCAATAGCCAGTAAAGTCATCATAGAGGTTATTCCAAACAAAGCTCCACAAAATGCATAGATATTACAGCCTAGAAAGTAAAGAATAATACAAAGATCAAATATATTTTGTGTCACCATAAATGTACACAATAGAAATTCTATTATGTGTTCTTAATACATTTGACCCAATACATTATAAACCACAAGTTGCTATAACACAACATACTAAAATCACATTTGAGGTACTGTAGAAACATTTGTTATTCTTATAAGTATATTCATTTAATGAAAAAGTAGTTGGATTGTGACGGACACTGGGCGCTTAGATATAATAACACATTTATTGGTTTACATATGATGAAAGAGTATGTATAATAAACATGTATAAAATGTAGAAAAAAGTATAAAAACAAATAGAAAACAGTATTGAGATAGATAGCTATCTTACCCCATAGGGGCAATTGGAGCCTGCAGGATGTTATAGGTGGCAGGGTAACAGTCCGGATGTGCTACCAGCCAGGCTCCAATTGCTTTACAAAGACACTGCCTTTGAGGAAGAGCCTACAGGGCTCGAAACGCATCAGTCCTGTTGACTGATACCTGCAAACACCTTGAGATAGTGCAAGCAATTGGAGGCTGGATGGTAGCACAAATAGACTGTTACCCTGCCACCTATAACATTCTGCAGGCTAGATTTGCCCTCTGGGGTAACACAGCTATCTATCTCAATACTGTTTCGGGCTCGGTGGCTCACTGCGCTAGCCACACTATATAAAGTCAACTCCACGCCGACGTGGATAGTGGGGTAATGACAAAGTCTGAGGACGCGTTCCACCCCCCCCGCGGGGTTCGCTGCACTCGCCATGCTTCGGGGTGGCGTGGATGGTGGGGGGTGCGTTAAATCTATTTTTGAGACATACAATCATATTATTGTATACCTAATGTCATGTCATCGCACACCCTATAAAATCGCATGCGGTTTTGCGGGACATGTGATGCAATGCGATGGGATATTGTGGTGTAAAATGGAAGAAAAAAAATTACATGAAAAAATCGCATCACATTGCATGCCGTTATAATGACCCATGCAATGTGATGCGATTTCCCTACAGTGCCGTACATAGAAAATCTGGGCGCCGTGCTAGGAAACAAGTACCGTTTTCTATTTGTTTTTATACTTTTTTCTACATTTTCTACGTGTTTATTATACATGCTCTTTCATCATATGTAAACCAATAAATTTGTTATTATATCTAAGCGCCCAGTGTCTGTCACAATCCAACCACTTTTTCAGTTCCACTTATATGGTTTAAGGGAAACCATATTGTTTTCAGACTAAGAGGCAGCTACAGTGCGCAGGTAGGAATATCGAAGTTCTTCTACCATATTCATTTAATGCCCTGCTCCCTAATGGGACAAAATGGCTTCCTGAAAGTAGTTTAACTGTTACTGTCCCCTCAAAGTTTGTCAACCCTTGAAAAAAAGATTTAATTAAAATGCAACATACAGACCAAAAAATATATGAAACTTTTGGTACTTGTTTCCTAGAACGGCGCCCATCGCGGGCATCGCATGTACATCGCATGCCATTATAATGGCATGCGATGCGATCGATGCGATGCCCGCGATTTTACATAGAAATGCATGTTAAAATGTAAATCGCGTCGGTCGCATCGCATGCGGCCAAAAAATTGCATGCAATGCGACCGACGCGATTACCGATTTTACATAGGGAACAATGTTAAATGGCCCAATTGACCCGATTTTACATAGGGAACAATGTTAAATGGCCCACAGACCCCAAATAGCCACCCTGAAGTGTGAAATGGCCCCCCAATTGTTTAACGCCACCCCACCATCAACGTCAACTCAAAGCGTGGCGAGCGCAGGGAGCCTGCGAGGGTCGGGGTTACGCGTCCTCCGACCTTTTCATACCCCCACTATCCACATCGGAATGGAGTTGAGAATACAAAGTGTGGCGAGCGCAGCGAGCCACCGAGCCCGAAGCATGGCGAGCGGACGCGGAACAAGCTCCCGAAGCTTGGCGAGCGCAGCGGGCCCCGCGAGGGGGTCTGTGGGCCATCGCATGCGATTTTTTGGCCGCATGCGATGCAACCGACGCGATTTTTATCCATTGCGATGCCTAAGATCAATATCGTGGGCGCCGTTCTAGGAAACAAGTACCAAACTTTTTAATTACTTTTTGATCTGTCTATATTTTAAATGTCTGTATTTTGACCATGTCGGTATTTTGACCGTTGGTCAATTGTTGTCAGAATTTTGATTGTAGGTAATTCATACCGAACTCGACTACAGTACATATTTTTTTATGACATTCTGTTTTTGATGCAACAAGCATTTAAAATGCCTAGACAATTCACATAAATGAAATGAAAGACAATGTTTGTACAGACACAATCCAGCACTGTCACTGCACATTAAACAAAAGATTAACAATATTTCTTAATAAAACAGAAAAGTAATTAAGTGCCAGTGCAAATATTGTAACTTAATATTTAATGACTAAGCAAATAAAATCATATTTCCATGTATTCTTCTGTCAGTTTCCTAATTAGTAAGTATTGTCACTGTTTGAAACAAATACATATAAATGTTGCAGAATGGTAAGCACATGGGTAGATTCATACACAGCTGCAGGACCAATGATGTCATACTGTACTACTAACTACTACTACTAATTACTTTCATCTGCATCTCATCTCATTAGTACACTGTGCTAAGGATATCGAAGTAAAAAGGTAATATTTTGCTATTTAAATAGAACAATAGGGCATTGTCAACTTAATGCGGAACAATGTATTTTTATTTATTTTATTGATAAATCACTATGTCCATGTTTTCATCAATGGATTGCAGCAGTACATTCTCAATGCAAACCATCTAGACAGGAACAGCTTGATAAACTCTGTTTTAGTAAAGGTAACAGACAAGGAAAAAACATTTGGTAATCCAAAAAAAGAAAAAGAAAATTACATTTACATCTCAATTTTTGTCTATATTTAAATAATTTATGACCCAGTCAGATAAATTAGGAAAACTATGTTAGCATGCAATTGAACCATTTCCTAAGCAGCTGCTCTGGGCATGCAACTTCACAGTTTACTGAACTTCAGTAAGCAGACCATACCTGCTTTCATTTTCATAACGCAAGTTTTATCTTTTTGCCGTTTTACTCCTACTATAATAATGTTCATTTTTATTTTGCCCTCTTTTCCATGTTACAATAGATAAAAATTGCGCCTACTAATTGTCCTTTTACTACACACTCGCCATTTGCCGTACATTAAAAATTGACACTGTTTTGGCCTAAAATATGGATCTAGATAGCTATACTTTTTCATTTGCTCCCCAAAATTTGACTCCACTAATAGCATCCACCATATTTATTATACTATGTTTTAGTGTTTTTTATTGTTTGTAGCGGTGCATTATAAACTAAGGTTTGCAAACATATAACATGTACATTGTGTAAAAAGATATATATTTTTTTACAACGCTACTTTGTCTCTTGTTCTACCTTATGCAGTACTCCACCATCTTTGTGACGTCACATTCAGAAGCAGCTTATTGGTGCAGACAGCTGGCTCGAGTGCCAACAGCAATCCAAGAAGCTGCCAAAGAAGAAAGGAGTGACGTCAGAAGATGGGTGGTAAGAGGTAGCAATACATTAACAAAATGAAATCATTTATAAGGATATACTTAAGAACAAGCATTTTTTTTTCCATGAAATAACTTTAACTCAGCTTGAATAAAAGCAGAGAACCCGTAATACTGTTCCTGCCAAAGAGTAAGGAATAAAATAATTACATGGATCCTGCACTGTGTATTCTCCAAAGTCAACAACATGGGCAGTGAAGTGTTAAGATGGCAGCTGAATGGATGTATGTCCCTAATTAGGGCTAGTGAGCTCATGGGGAAAAAAATGTTTACCTGGACCGTTCTTTTACCTCCTTAATTAGAAATTGTGAGGGAAGAAGGGCATGACTTGTACTTATTCATTTATATTTGAACTTGAACATGCTTAAAAACTGATGAAGAAATATTAATATGTTCATGTAATTCCCATACCTATTCCTCCAAGGATCCACTGCCTGTTGAAGCTGTTCAGAAAACATACTGGTGCCTGGCTAGCGGACATGAGTAGATCACTGACTGCTAAATTTATTATGAAGTAATTTGGTGCTGTTCTCAGTTTCTTGTTACTGTGAATGGAATGAAAAAAAAAAAACAACAACATATTTATAAGACCAAAATAACATATAAGATAAAACAAAGAAAAAAAATTCCAGTACAAAAGATTAACAGTGGAATTTAAAATACTGTTTATGCCATGTACATCTACTGTGCATAAAACTTTACTAATAGTAAAAATACAACATTACATGTATTGAATAGCACGGTTATCCAAAATATCCATTCACATATTTATTTTCATTCTAATTTGCAATAAATGTTGACAGCTAAAATTGTATTGGCTAGTATCTGTTTCTGCAGCATAACATGTATGGCAAGGAATCCACTGCAGGAGTATTGATGTTCCCAACTTTGGATTCCACAAAACCTCTCCAGGCTACAGAAGCAAATACGAGTACTGCCTTCTCCATTAAAGCTGCAGAAAAACTAAACAATGCTTTAAAGACTGCTCCATTTCTCTGGGATTATGAGATTCAGGGAGGCGTTATACAGTATGAATGGACACAGACAACATACAGGTCAACTTGACCGATGGGTGAATATATCTTGTCATGGTGTATTTTACCTTTTAAGTGGAAATTTTGAAGTGGGGGTATGGTAAAGAAGAAATGTCCTCTTGCGCACACCTTCCTCGTGCGCACTCCGGAAAGGGGGCGTGGCCATACAAAAGGGGAGTACTCATGTAAAAGGGGCGTGTCCTTAAGTGTAATGTACCACACCATATACCCATGGAATGAGGGATCTAGAGCGGAAAATAGGGATCTAGAGAGGGATGAGTTTAGTATCCCAGCAGATCGGATGCTGGCAGTTGGAATACCAACAATAGCATCCCAACTTACGGCCAGGTACCAGAATATTGACATCATTGAGGATATCGATGTCAGAGTCCCGACTCCAATCATACGGATTATAAATATGCAGGTGGGCAAGTGTCGGGGAGAGGGGAAGGTTAGGTTTAGTCAATAGGGGGGACTTAAGTATAGGGTACTGGGTGAGAGGGTTAGGTTTTGGCAATGGGGTTAAGGGTTAGGCATTAGCATAGAGGGCTAGGGATAGACTGGTATGGGGGTGTGTTTAGAATTAGGCTGTAAGAAAGGAATGTTTTAGGAGAGGGTAGAGGGAAGGTAAATATTCTTAGCAGAATGCATTGCTGTAGTTTCCCTGATGCTGTATATTACTGATTACGGATAGGGGAAGGAAGTTAGCTGTGGCGGGTATAAGGAGTGTGCGCTCCCCTAGTACAGAAGACCCTCAGTTACATGACCTCCCTTTAGCAATAAATGAACCCCCTCCACCTCAGATCCACATCATATCCACCAGCACAGAATAGTGCCTCCCGCCCAGTTACTGTAGATACAGTAGCTAATCTCCACTGTAAAAAAAAAATAAACCCTGCAGTTCATGCTAACCCAACTCCCCCTCCCCCGTCAACACAGAGCAGGACATTTTTTTTTAAAACACTTACAGACTGGCTGCAGTGGATGCTGATTACAGTGCTGGCCTCCCGACCAGCGCTGTATCCACTCTGTGTCCCATCCGAGTCCTGCATACTGTACACAACTGACGGCGTGCCAGAGCAGCGCCCCGCAGATAGAGGCAATGGGGTGCTGCACTTGTCTTTACTAATGGATGCGTAGCTTCCTCCTGTAGCTGCTGCTGCACTACTATCTTCCACCCTGCCAAGACAGCGTGTGTGAACGGGTGATGCGCAAAGGGGGTGGGGGTGTGGGCGCAGGTGATAGGCGGTCCCCCACTCCAATTAGCAGACGGGGCCTGGGGAACTTCGCCCCCCAGCCCTGATCTATGTTACAGTTGCTCCTCGCTGTCAGGCTGAGCCGGCTGGTCAGAGTGTGTCCTGTGGGTTCTGGCTTTTTTTTACTTTTTTTTAACCCCCATATGAAAGAGGCGGTATGGCATATCATCCCATACCGCCCCACTTCGACCACTGCTTTATATGTCACCACTATTAATATCATATTATTAATATCTTAATATTTTTTAAAACCCATGGGTTTGCGGGCAGGATGAGGTGTGCCGAGGTCGGGCGGCTGACTCCACATGACATATTTACGAAGGCAGGGGAAATCATTGGATGGTTGGTGACCATCCAATGATTTCTCCTGCTGCAGGCACATGTGAGGCGATGTGTCTTCATGACACATTCCCTTGTATACCTATATGGAGGTGTGTGTGTGTGTGTGTGTGTGTGTGGGGGGGGGTGATTCGGCGGGTGGCAGGCAGGCCCTCTGGAACTTGTTCAGCTGCAAGCTTCGCAGCTGACCGAATCAACCAGAATGAGCACCCTGATGTATTAGCGCAGTTGTTCACCCCCTTTCTTCATGCAACGGAATATGCTGCTCTATATAAGAAACTGTTAATAAATAAATAATAAATAAATGTATGGCAAGACCTTTGAAATGTAAGCTCTGAACATTGTTGTTATAGAGTAGGTCTATACTTTTTACAATTACATTATCTTATTTTAATAACATTTCAAAACAAGTGAATTATTCAATAGAATTTGGGAGAGTTTTGTCATTTTTTTAAGGTGCCCATCATTTACACTGATCAAAGCCAGGTTGATTTTGCCATGTAATTGTTTGCCGGTTTAAAAAAATGGGAAACTCTCCCCAAATCTCTCAGTTTCTGATTCTCACACCATATTACATTTGGCCCAGTAACTTTATGCCTCAAATGTATAATGACTAAAATAGTACTTGGAATGTTTATGCAATAATCTATTAATTTAATCTTATTATAAATTCTGTAATACTGTACTGTACCTGTAAAATGCATAGATAACTAATACATTTCCAACAACACCAACTAAACCAATAACAAGAATACAGCTTCCAACTGTGTAGAGAACTGGGATTGGAATGTCCGGCAATACCACATTTTTGTGTTTTCCGAGCTCCACTGCCTGGAAAAGAAAAGACAATAGAGCTATAAAATAACTGCATTACAGATTTGAATTGCTGTCGCTGATATATGACAGTTGCATGACTGGTAAGACAAGTTTATTTTTTATAAAGAATGATTATAGAGATGGGGGGAGAGAGCTCATTTTTATTGTAGACCATAAGTATTTAGAGGGGTCACTCAGCAAAATAACTTGAACTTTGCAATTTGATGGTCTGTATATCTCATATTATGCTTTACTATAACCAATAGTTTGCCTCCCTGTTGCATTTTAGTGAATAAGAACATTTGTACTCTTAGAGGTAAATTTACTAAGCTTTTTAAAATTAAATGAGGTGATGTTGCCCATAGTAACCAATCAGCTTCTGTCATTTTCTAGGATGCAATAGAGAAATGATAGGCATAATCTGATTTGTTGCTATGGACAACATAACCTTTTTTCATTTTTTTTAAGCTTTAGTAAGTTTACCACCAACACTCATAACATATAATTACTGAAAGCCACAAATGAAGCTAAACAGAGGCACATTTAATAATGTGGGTGGTAACTAATGGTTAAGCAGATGGACATTCATGTAGTGTTTACACTTTGGCACAGTGGGGGTGATTCTAGTTGACTCTGCAAGCTGCAAACCTCCCAGCTTACCGAGTTCTTGTGACGCCACCCCGGAGAATGCACACCCAGGGCCGGTGTAAGGCTTCTCAGCACCCTAGGCAAAATTTGAACCTACTCCCCACCCTCATACCCATACTGCCACCAATAACCAATTTCCAACCCCTTAAGGCATAATTGCCTAACATTCCGGAATGGCAGAGAGGCTCCGAAAAATGAAGAGGTCCTTCCAGCACCTCAGGAAGGTGGGCAAGTCCCCTGCTTTCCCTGAAGGCCTACCTTTGCCACCCACAACAGAGTGCAAGGAGGAGGGGGCAGCAAAGTAGGGAAGTATGCCTCAAGGGAAAGAATGGAGGTGAGGTCTTACAAGTTCCACAGCAGCCGCCTGCATTAACTACAACAAAGATCCTCATAGACATCCTTTTTTTAAATTTTTTGATAGGCAGACTTGGTGGAGCCACCCCAGATCCTGGCACCCTAGGCAGCTGCCTAATAGTAGAGCCGGCCCTGTGCACACCCCCCCCCCCACAGAGACACATACCCTCCCATGTGGCTGCAGCAGAAGAAATCATTCGATGGTCGCCAACCGTCAAATGATTTCTCCTGCCATTGAAAATATATGTCAGTGAATACTTATATTTGCCGGCAGCAGGACACAGACTGGGCAGGCGACTGATGGCACATCTCATCCTACAGGCAATCTCATGAGAATGACCATCATTTTCATAGGGACGCCCATGAAACACTGGGCCCAAGCCCTTTTCGTGCGAACGGCCTGATGACATTGTAAACCGACACGCCTGTTCACAGTCAGGGTTTGTGTCTGCGCATTTGTACATGTGCATGAGCAAACCCGACCATCAGTGCAGGGGCCAAATTCGGTTTACTAGGTGTGAACCAGAATTGTCCCCAGTGTGTAATGAGATTTTGCCACTTATCTGCACCCCTAGGGTCCTGGAAATATCTCCTAAGAATGTAAAGTAGCTGTGCTCCTTGATTCCTATTTTAGTAGAAGTTTTTCTTACAATACCTAGACTTTAAAACATGAAGCTTCGCCTACTAAGAGCTAATAGCAATATCCGCACTCTCATGTAATTATGTAGGTGTTGTATTTATAAAAATAAAGGCACTCCAAGGTTTCTGACAGTGCATTCTACTCACTGCATTATATTTTCTTCCCAATAACTACAAATGAGCAAAAAAAGATAAGAAAAAATAAAACAGTGACATATTACTAGACATGAAAAACAAGTACGTGGTATTTAAACATTGCTGTATCAGTGGTTATAGCACCAAAAAAATCATCAGATTGTCAGTAACCAAGGATTAAGTCATGTTGTAGGAGATGAAAAAGCATCAGGGGAAAGCTTACATTCAAAATTGGATGGGCAAAAAAATTGGATGGGCAGGCTGCAGTGTCACAAGTGGGAAAGATAGTGTAGGATTAGAGATGGCTGGGTTTGATGAGGAAGTAGGTCTTGATAGCCGATTTGAAGTTTTGGACAGAAGTGTACAGTCTGATAGAGAGAGGTAATCATTGGGCAGAAGAGGTGGCATGAATTTATTGAGTGACGAGGGTGGGCAGAAGTGTGAATGGAGAGTTGAATTGGGAGAGGAATGATGATGGGGGTTTCCCAATAGGTATGAGAAGACATAGTAGGTTTAAAATGGAAGATGAGCCAACAGCAGCATTAAAATTACATTAGAATGTATAAAGGTGGTACAGTAGTCAGGGAAGCCAGATAGGAAGAGATTGCAATAGTCTACTCTGGAGATGACCAGCAAGTGGACGAGGGTCTTAGTAGCATCCAGGGCAAGATCCTGGAAATATTTTTGCAATGGAAATGGCAGGACTATGTGGTTTGAAGGAGATGGAGGAGTCATGGATAACTCCAAGACAGTGCATAGGGGTGACAGACGAGTTAGTTGAAGCACCAATAAATTGTGAAATTGTGGGAGGTTATACAAAATGGTGGAAAGATGATCAGCTCTATCTTAGACATGATAAGTTTAGGAAAGCACTATGACATCCTCATACATTCTGAGGTTAGGAGTTGGAAGGAGTAACCTAAGGATAGAAGGATCCCAACACCACCCCCATAGTGACCCCCAGGTCAGGTGTACAGTACGTGAGAATGTGAGCTGTCAAGAGGAGAGAAAAATGGGAGGTGGTGTCTGAGAGGGAAATCCAGGTTTTAGTAATGGCTAGGAGATTCAATGAGTTGATGATAAACAGGTCATGTGTGGTAACCAGTTTATTATGGGTGTGATACAGTCGGGATCCCGACAGTCATTAGACCGATGTCGGGATCCCGACTGCCCTGCAACGCTCGCCACCTATTCTATTCTCCCTCTATGGGGGTCTTGGACCCCCATGAGGGAAAATAGCAGGTGGCCATCGGGAACCCAGCTGTCTGTGTTTTTGACATTCATTTGGAGGACAGAGATAAACAAACTGTAGTGATGGTGTGGGCTCATCAGCTATGAAGGGAACATGCAGGAGGTGGGCAGGGAGGGAAGTTAGTGGTCTTTAGGATGGAGATGATGTGACAGAAGAGAGAGGGAGCAGGGCTTAGAGGTGGTGTAGTAGGACCATGATGGGGGAGAAAAAGTATAAAGTGGGGGGAATACAGAAATGTGCTGCTGTCAGTGAGGCAGGGATGTGTTGCTGTCAGTGAGGCAGGTATGTGTTGTTGTCAGTGAGGCAGGGGTGTGCTGTTGTCAGTAAGGGAGTGATATGCTGCTGTCAGTAGGGCAGGAATGAGATGCTGTCAGTGGGTCAGGAAATTACTGCTGTCGGTGAGGCTGCCTCTTTCACTGAGGTAGTGATATACTTCTTTTCTGTGAGTAGTATCTCCGTGAATGATGTTAGCATTTATAGTTGTGGAGTCATACAGCTGTGGCTCTGTGATGGGCATTTTGGGACAGTAGGGGAAGTAGTTCATGTGTGCATCATGTGATTTGATTTTTTTGTCATTAAACTCACCATTGATTATATATATGTCCCGCCCCCAACCACCTGATGACCAATCATGATTATACGTAGCCTATAACTTGCCTGGCAATATTACTTACACAATGGTGAAAACTTCATTACTCTCAGTTTAATGGTTTCAGACAAACATACAGGCAGATGGACATACTTTCATTTATTAGATGTACTTTACAAATAAATATTACAACACTTTGATCAACCCCAACCAAATTTGTAATCTAATTTGCGCTGTTTCCTTCTGAAAAGTTATGTTACCAGATATCATCTCTCTTTTCCTGTCTATTAATCCATCTTTCCATCACTGGATTAACCTTTTGAGTGCCAACAACTGTGAAAGATGTACAAAATATATTCTAAAAATGCAAGCATCGCTCACATTTGTTAAATGAATTCAAATAAAAAATGTTAGGTTAAAAAAGATTATATTTCCCATATAAGGTATATATTACAGGTCATTTTATTGAATAAAAATGTTTGCTTGCCAACTTCACACCTATTTTGACAAATTCATTTGGCACTCAAGGATTAATTCCTTACAAAAGCAATAAGCATCAACCATTGAGTGTAAAAGGCATTTACATTAGTTGATGGTTCACTGAACAGTGAAGTGGCCTTCTAAAAATCTGTAAAAAGTCTGTAAAACAACCTAAGTAATGTCTAGGTGTAAAAATGACTGGAGTAAAATCATGTCAAATATGAAATGGAATGCAATACAAAAAAAAGAAAATCAAATACAAAATATATTTACAATATTATACTAATATAGTAAAACTAGGTGATTCATCGCACCCTACGGGCGCTCTTCACACCATCGTAAGGGGCTGTGCCCCCTTAATTTGTGAACATTTGTATATGAGAAAGATGGTTAGAATTGTATGAAAGATGGCTTGTATTACAACTTCAGTTATAGGTGAAATGTGTTAAATAGAGAGCATATGATTGGAAGGGGGTGTGTATTGTTTTGTTTAATTAAAAAGCGGTTACAGAGTAAGATATACATTGATAGTGTGGATGGTACAGTGACATTCGTGGGTGGGGGGGGGCTCTGTGTGCATGTTGTTTAGGTGTGTGTGTGTGTGCAATAGTATAGTAGGGTGTTTGTGAGTCAGCGGCTCCCTACTGGCGGAGGTCACGACACAGGGAAACAGGAGGCTGGGTAGTGATAGGGGTGTGTGGGCATAAGGGGGACTAAAGAGGAGGGTGGGAGATACTGTGCAGCTTCTGCCAGTGGGTGAGGGTCCAGCGTGGCAGTACAGGAGTACAGGATGGTGGTCCTGAGTCAGTGTCTCCTCCTACTGGGTGGGAGTTAGGGTGCATGAGAGCAGGAGGCTGGGCTATGAGGTATGATAGGGGCATGTGGGCAAAACAGTGTCAGCGACTCCCCCGTGGTGGAAGTTACGGTTCAGGAGAGCAGGAGCTGGGTAGTGATAGGGGTGTGTGAGTATACGGGGAACTAAAGAGGGGCTTAGGGGTGCCGTGAATTGTGGGAGGGGCACAGGGGGTGCTGTGAATCAAGGGAGGGAGGGGGTGCAGATGTCCGCGAATCGCAGGAGAGGGCGGGGGTCCACAAAGCATGGGAGGGTGCGTGAATCGCGCGAGAGGTGGTTGCGAATTGTGGGAGGGGGGGTGCGCAGGGTGAAGTGAATCGTAGGAGGGGGGCGTGAATTGCGGGAGAGGGGGTGCGCGGGGGGTCCGCGAATTTCGGGAGGGGGGGGGCACGGGGCGAGATGAATCACCTAGTTGGTTATATATTCTTGTAGAAGGATGGTAGGATGTTGCTGTCATTCAGAATGCATTTACATAAACAGTAATAGTAGCAGTAAAAGATCTGACTTAAAACACCTACAGTAAAACAGAACAGGTGTTGTATATTATACAACGTCTTGGTTGATGATGTCTAGGTTGACGTGCACATAGTTGTCACTGGAAAAAAAATGCCACAAGAAAAAATCAACACAGAAAGGTCAACACATGTAAATGTTGACATAAGTGTGGCACTTCATTAGTGTCCATGTCGACACATGACAATGAATATGAAAACATTCAAAAAAAGAAAATGAAATCTTCAAAAACTCATGTCAACCTTTTTCATTGTCGACCATAGCCGTGTCAGTGTTTTGCATGTGCCATTTAATCCTGGGGTTGCTGTGAATCGCTCGCGGGGGGGGGGGAGGGATGAGGTGAGGGGTGTCCGCGAATCACGGGAGGAGGGGTCGTGGGTGGATGCCGTGAATTGCGGGAGGGGGGGTCGCGGGGGGTGTGGGTGCCGCGAATCGTGGGAGGGGGGGCGCGGGGGGTTGCAGTGAATCGTGGGAGGGTGGGTCGCGGGGGCGGGGGGTTGCCGCAATGACAGGAGGGGGGTCAGGGGGGGGAATCGCGGTAGGGGGGTCGCGGGGTACCGCGAACCATGGGAGGGGGGGCCCGGGGGGTTGGCGCGAATCATGGGAAGGGGTCGCGGGGTGCCGCGAATCACAGGAGGGGGGTGTCACGGGGTGGGGCTGCGAATCGCGGGAGTTACGGGGGGTGCCGCGAATCGTGGGAGGGGGGTCGCGGGGGGGTGCCGGGAATCACCACAAGAAAAAATCAACACAGAAAGGTCAATACATGTAAATGTTGATATAAGTGTGGCACTTCATTGGTGTCCATGTCGACACATGAGAATGAATATGAAAACATTCAAAAAGTGAAAAATAAATCTTCAAAACTCATGTCAACCTTTTTCATTGTCGACCAGAGCCATGTCAGTTTTTTGCATGTGCCATTTTATCGTGGAGTTGCCGTGAATGGAAGGGGAGGGTGGTGGGATGTGCCGCGAATAGCGGGACGGGGGTTGTGGGGGGTGAGTGACGCCAATCGCGGGGGGGCGGTACCGCGAATTGCGGGAGGGGGGGTCGCGGGGGTTGCAGCGAATCGCGGGAAGGGTGCCGCGGGGCCGGGGGGTTTGCCGCGAATCATGGGAGGGGGGTGCCGGGGGGATGGGCAAGGGGGTTGCAGCGAATCGCGGAAGGGGGACGCGGGGGCGGGATGCCATGAATCGCGGGAGGAGGGGGGTCGCGGAGGGGGGGGGTTGGGTGCCCTGAATCGCCGGAGGGGGGGGTCGTGGTGGCTGAGGTTGCAGCAAATCATGGGGGGTGCCGCGAATTGCGGTAGGGGGGTGTGCGGGGGAGGGGGAGCGTGCGAATTGTGGGAGGGGCCCCGCAGGAGGGGTGGTCGCAGGGGGGCCGCTAATCTCGGGAGGGGGGGTCGCGTGGGGGTGCCGCGAATCTCGGGGGGTGTCGCGGGGGGGGGGGTGCCGCGAATCTCGGGAGGGGGGGTCGCGGGGGGGTGCCGCGAATCACGGGAGGGGGGGTGGTGTGCCACGAATCGCTGGAGGGGGGGCGGCGGGGGGCGCTCACCTGGTGTGTCTGGTGAGTAGCTGTGTCTTTGCTGGGTAACATGGGGAGGCAGAGATTGTCTCACTGGGCTGGTTCTCTATTATGTGAGTCATCATGTGAGTCAGAGGCTCCACCCACACTTTTAATCAGAGTCACACACACTTTGAGTGACAGATGTAGCCAAATATATAAGAGATATCTTACTATTTTAAGTCTTTTAGTTTATTTTAAAGTTGAGTACATTTGGACATTAAATAAAAGTGCAATGCAATGTTATAACACTGTATATTATCAGTTACATTCGGGTCAATACATCTGGTACACAAAATAAAATTACCTTTAATTACAGTACGATATGAAACAACCAATACCACAGGTAGACATTTATTACACATATAAAGTAAACACATAAAACACTTCTGCTGGCACTCCGTTTACAAAGTCAGACCCTCATGTGCCTTCCTAGAAACACACATGTAAATCCAACAGGAAGGAAGTCCCAGAGATAGTGTGCAACAAAATGATATATATAGCCAAGCGCTTTCGGGGCACAATCCCTGTTCACAGGGCTACATCAAAGACAGTACAGGTAACCCAGTGGCGTAAAAATAGCTCTGCAGCCCCCGCGGACGCGCGCACGGGGGTGTGTGTGCTGTGTAAGTGCGGGCGCCGCCACCCATGCCCCGTGCCTTACTTTCCGCTGTCCTTCGTTGCCAGGGACCCGCAGCCGGCTTCCCTCCTGGCTTCTGCTGAAATTAACCATCATAAAATGTCAGCCCCCATAGAGCAGACAGTTCTCTGAAACTGTCTGCTCTATGGGGGCAAACATATTGGTATGGTACATTTTTCATACCAGCAGAAGCCAGGAGGGGAGCCGGGGGGGGGGGGGGGGGCAATGGAGGGGGGGGGGGCAAAGTTTTGATAGTTACACCACTGAGGTAACCTGTACTGTCTTTGATGTAGCCCTGAGAATGGGGATGGGGATTGTTCCCCAAAAGTGCTTGGCTGAATACAACATTTGTTGCACAGTATCTCTGGGTCTGAGGGGCAGATTTATTAAGATTGGTGAAGTGATAAATTGTCTGTTTTTTATCACCGGCCAATCAGCTCCTAACTGTGAAGTTACAGGCTGTGTTTGAAAAATGACAGGTAGGAGCTGATTGACTGGTTATAAAAACCAAACACTTTATCACATCACTGAGCTTAATAAATCTGCCCCTTAGTGCCTCCTTCCTGTTGGATATGTATATACACAGTAATATTTTTCTGGAAAAATAGGTCCAGGAACGCCGGATCTAAGGGTGGATCAATTAAATAAAGCGAAAGAGAGAGAGAGATTATTTATTGTATTTAGAAACTAAGGCACTCATGCAGGGCTTAAAAATTCTTTATATAGAATGGAAACGTTAAGATCAACACTTTGAGTCGTTTCTAAGCTGCGAGTGCTGCCAACCATCCACACCTATATACATATATATATATATGAGCATGTGAGGGCACTCCGCAACTGTACAATCTTTTGCCGTGGTGCTGCACGCAGAGGTAGTAGATATATGTGGAGGTATCGTTGCACTATGACGGACTGGTCATAAAATAAAGCTCAACACACCATGGGTGCGGCCAACATTTCGGATTTTAATCCTTTGTTCTAGCCTTGACAAAGGATTAAAATCCAAAACGTTGGCCGCACCCATGCTGAGTTGAGCTTTCTTTTATGACCAGTCCATCAGAGTGCCAAGATACCTCCATATATATATATATATATATATGGGTGCTGATCACATAAACAATTGCATACAAGAACCCTCCACTGGGGAGGAGAGAAAGCAGCACACCACTGTAAAAGGTTACATTTTTTGTATTTTGCATTTTTAAAGATAGATTTCAGGCACATGGCAACATATTGACAATCAAAAATAGTAAGGTCCAGGACAAACTTATCATTAGTTGATCATTTCTGTAAGGCAAAGATCATATATCCTGTGACCAATAGTGCAGCCTCATGCATCCCCCCGTGAGCCCGACAGCCTGTTTCGGTGGATCAACCACCTTTGTCAAGAGCTAAGGGTGTCTGTTACTTTGCCATTTTAATAGAGCCCATACAACCGCCAAAATTAGTCAAACACAACTCACCTGCATGATAGTAACTCACTGTAGTGACAGTGGAACGCAAGGAAGTACCACTTGGAACGCACCAAGACTTCCGATCCCACAACTTGTAAAACTGGGC
The DNA here is from genome assembly GCF_055691185.1 of Crinia signifera. Lineage (NCBI taxonomy): Eukaryota > Metazoa > Chordata > Amphibia > Anura > Myobatrachidae > Crinia > Crinia signifera. The sequence goes on from NC_139217.1 coordinate 193,116,979, forward strand.
AGTGATCATAGCGTTCAGCACACCTTCGGTGTACCTCTCACTTTCACCCGCCGGCTCAGTGAACGGGGCGTCACTTCCGGTCTGTGACCTGCACAGAGTCTGGCCGTGGAACGCACGGCCATGACTCCGGCGTCACAGACTACAGCCCGATACTTCCAGTTGCTGTACATAGATAATGCGGCTGAAAATATCACTCACATAATGACTCTGCTATGACCCAACTGCCACATACATTAAAGAATTGGATGGCATTTTAGCAATGGGAGTGACGAATGGATGGATAGATGAGGCTACCAATGAGTTTTTAACTCAATCACATCCAGTCACCCCATTGCTTCACATTTTACCAAAGATACACAAAACCCTCAATAGACCACCGGGGAGGCCCATTATTTAGTCTAGAAATTCATTGTGTCAAAATGTATCCCAATACGTCGACTATTACCTACAGTCAGTTGTTTCCAACTTTGATAACATCTTGAAAGATACGACAGACTTCTTGAATCGAGTCAAAAACATTAAAGAAGTGTCCTCCAATTGTATACTAGTAACGTGTGACATAACTAGTCTATACACCAACATTGACCACAGGGCAGGCATTGAAGCTATTAAGAGAGTGATCACGAAGAGTGCATTCTACAAGGGTCCACCGATTGAATATTTTTTGTTGTTAATTGATTTCATTCTACATAAAAATTATTTTTTATTTGAAAATTCTTTTTATTTGCAGTTACAGGGCACAGCCATGGGCTCAAACATGGCGCACGCTTATGCAAATTTATTTATGTATGATTACGAACTTAATTATATTTTGAACAATAATTCATTTACATCATTTATTTCATCTTAAGTTAGATTTATAGATGATATTTTTTTTCTTTGGACGGGAGGCCCTGAAAGACTGGACTCATTTGTTGATTACTTGAATGGATTACCTGGTACCATTAGGTTCACCCACACAAGCAGTCCTACTAATATTTGCTTCCTTGACGTTGCCATTAAGATAGCTCAGGGTCAAGTAATCACATCCATTATTAGGAAGACCACTGATACTAATTCAGTTTTAAGAGCAGAGAGTTTTCACCCAGCACCTCTCAAACGTGGATTACCATATTCGCAACTGCTTAGGGTGGTGCGAATTACGTCGGATAAGACCCAACTTCCACAGGCTCTACAGAAAATGGGAGATGACTTTATTCAAAGAGGTTACGATCATACCGAGGTTGCGGAATCCATCTCAAGATGTCTGAAATTGGACAGAGACATTCTTTTAGCACAACCTATTCGTGATAAAACCATCAATCGGATGATCTTCCCTACTACATTTTCAATTGCATCACCCAGGCTCCGTGATATCATTTTTCAGCACTAGCACATATTGTCCTCGGATCCAGTAATGGCTCATTTCTGTCAACAGAAACCGCTTCTTGCCTATAAACGCAGCAGTAACTTGAAAGATCAAGTGACATTTTCAGACATCAGCCCGACAAACAGTAGAACCACATGGTTGGGTAATAAAAATTGAGCATATAAGTGTGGCAGCTGCGTAAATTGCAAATTTTTGTTGACTGGAGAATCGTTTACTCATCCAAAAACAGGATTCAAATCTAAGTTACAACAACACATGACCTGTGACAGCAAATTTGCCGTGTATGTGATTATGTGCCCGTGCCACTTCCTTTATATAGGTAAAACAATCAGGATGATAAAGGAACGGATAGGGATGCATAGGTCCTCTATAAAGAAGGCGATGCTTATACAAGATCATACAACCCCTCCAGTGGCTAGGCACTTCTTTGAAGTGGGACACACAATCAGGGACTTTAAGTTTATGACACTTTTTCAAATCAAGGCACCTAAACATGGAGGAGACCGTCATTTGATGTTGTTAAAAAAGGAATCAGAATTTATCTTTAATTTTGAAACAATGACCCCTTCTGGATTAAATGAAGAACTCAATCTCAATGTGTTCCTTTAGTGGGACTGCTAGCTAACATGTGTAACATTGTTGGTGGATCGTTGTAATTCATAATGACTCCAAACATAGGTGTAGATTGATCATGCGAAAAAACCCTACGCGTTTCGTCCACTTGGGATTTCCTGAGGGGTAATACACCAGGATCTATGGAATCTTTATACCTTGGTACAATACATATACATTGAAGTACACTCTTTAGAAGTTATTTAAGGAAGGTGTGGTCACCGTTGTGAATCGGATGACCCTGTAATGCTCCACTATAAAATGCAATGATATCAGGATAAAAAGGCGAAATAACACACCTCTCCAACTGATGTCAATTTCAGCTATACAGTTGATTCAGAATCAACTATCCACAGTCACGATCAGCAAGGAGAATCTTCTTGCGCGTAGGGTTTTTTCGCATGATCAATCTACACCTATGTTTGGAGTCATTATGAATTACAACGATCCACCAACAATCTCTGTAAACCACTCATAACAAATGTATTTTAAATTATTTTATTGTATGAAATAAATTTTGTATTTTTACAATTGTGGATTGGTGACATCACCTTCTGAGCGCACCTCTACACCTTCTTCTCTCTCTCTCTCTCTCTCTCTCTCTCTCTCTCTCTCTCTCTCTCTCTCTCTCTATATATATATATATATATATATATATACAAAACAAATATAGGTGCGCTGACACTATTAAGTCCGTTCAGTCCAAGGAAACAAGTTCTTTGGATGTATAATCCACACCAGTCCAAATGAATTTTACTAGGTGCAGCTCCCCTCTGAATGTCCCGATTCCCACGGGACTCCAAACGTAAACTCCACCTAAAACAAACAGAGGGGGCGCTTCATGGTGTAATATCGTTTTAATAAAAACGTGGAAATCACTTTAAAAACTTTTCTCCCACGGAGAAGATAAAGCCCGTACCGAAGTAATCATCCGGTGTGGGCTGAATACCACAAGATATGTAAAACAATCCACTGGTTCAATACTGCATGCCCAGAATTTTAAACGTGTCACTCACGGTACCACTCGGCAAGACGCCGGCGCCTCAGCATCTCAGCAGCGGGGCTTCCAAACAGCGTGAACACAGCGGACTCACAGATGCGTCACACAGACCACGCCCCTACGCGTTTCGTCGATGGACTTCGTCAGTGGGGTGGTCTGCATGACGCCGCATCAAACATTTATACCATTATACAGGTGCTATAATTAGAGCTTCCCAGCTTCTCATGAACCGGGCGCATCCACCTGCTCTCTATCTGCGGGTGTGACCAGTACTCAGATCAGCAATAGTGGTAGCTCCCATAAAATAGAGAAAGGATACATATACTATGAAGTAGAAAAAGATGTGTTGCCAATGCAATAAAAAAGAAAACGGAAAACGGAAGATAGAGTTGGAGTGCTAGAATATTTAAAAGGCGATTCTCTACCATATATTTCTAATCGCCAATAATAATATTTTAAGTCGGTTTTAAAGAACCTTATTCATAAAATTATTTTTAGAATTATTTGTAATACACTAAATTATATGGGGATAAATATATAAGAAAAATAGGGATATGCAAGCATATATCAAAATATATGTATATGGTAATATAAAAATATACATATAAATATATCTGTATGGAAAATGCATATAAACACATATAAAAAAGTGAATCTGGTCTTTGAAAAATGAGACAGTTACTAGAGTGGACTATAAGGCTATGTATTACCCTTATAATGAGAAATTGGGAACCACTTTACATGGAGGAGCATACATGTGTAATTTTTTGATGTATGCTAAAGTGATTTCCACGTTTTTATTAAAACGATATTACACCATGAAGCGCCCCCTCTGTTTGTTTTAGGTGGAATATATATATATATATATATATATTGTCCTCCTCCATCTCCGTCCTCTATCATCGATCTTGGCAACTCCTCCTACAAAACAATTATAGCACATTTCCCTATATGTTTTGGTTTTTAATATGTCTACAGTATTATCAAATTTTCTTATATAGCATTGTTTCACCATCTTAGATACCTTGTTACCCCTGAGGAAGTCCCTATGGGACGAAACGCGTAGGGTCTCTCGGAAGTGGTATCTCACATCAAATTTATGATGCGAACATCTGTATGAAATACATATTTTATATACTTTTTATTGTATGAAATAAAAACTTTTTACGGCTTTATATGTGTGCATATATACAGTTTTGGTGAAACTGCCATCAGCGCACCTCTACACTTTGTTTCTCTCTCTATGTTTTCCCTATACCTCTATTAACAGCGAGGTATTTAGAGGTGCTGCTAACCCCACAGCGCAGACAGGGTCACAAACCCCCCATCCTTATATATATATATATACCTCCAGAGTGCCACGATACCTCCATATATATATATATATATATATATATATATATATGTGTTAGCGGGGTAGCCAGCACTCGACTCCATGTGGACCATGCGCCCCGTGCCCTCGGTACAAGCTGGGTCTATAAATAGACAGGGAGAAGTCCGCGGCACTGGGGTCTTAAATAAATAGACTGACGCTTGCCTCTCAGGGGTTAACGTTTCAGCCTTTTTCAGGATTAAAAAAAAAAAAAAAGCAATACATGTATGCTTGATAAAAAAAAAAAACGCTTGATGGCTTGATTAAAATGCCAAATAAAGCATTGAAACATTGCACTTGAACTCTGTTTCGACTCAATCATTTACAGAAGACCGGAGTGCCACTGCTGTGACATATATATATATATATATATATATATATATATATATATATATATATATATATATACAAATGAAGTTATTTCTGCATTCAGGTTCCCCACACGCACACTTCCCTAAGCCCTGTAACTTTACTATACACACCGTCCCCATGGCGTTGTCATACACTGCAGCATAATGCAGGTTCCAGCCTACTTTATCTCCTCCTTATACAAACACTGGGAAATGCATACATGTGCCTGTGACTGGCATATTGGAGCCACCACCTCACACTGACAGGAAAATGCCCGGGGGCTATGGCACACATTTCAGGAGATCGAATAAAAGCGATGAGCGGGGGAGGGGACCTGCAACTGGATCACATCTTGGGGTTTTTGTAGGACTGGCAGGAAAGAGGTGGCCGAGGAAATGATGGAGGATTAGTGGGGAAAACTTGGTGGTCGTATATAGTGCTTTCTCATGTATGAGAATACTGGTTTAAACAGAGGAGAGTTGAATGAGTTTTCAAAGATTTAATGCAGAAAGTCTTAAAGTACAACTCAAGAATTACATTGGCAATGATAACAGAAACAAGCATGCATAAGCAGAAACTTGGCAATGGTGAAAGATACTGGAGATACACAAGTACTAGAATGATTGCAGGGTGTAACCAAAGATATAGTCCGTAAAGAGTAACTGAGTCCTTAGAGACTAAGTGAATACTGTGAAGAGATGCAATGATGGTTAACAGTCCGGAGAGAATACTGTGAAGACTTGTAATGATGATTCTGAGGAACTGAAAAGAGAGGCAATAGTGGTTAAGGTCCAGAGTGAATACTGTGAAGACTTGTAATGATGAATCTAAGGAACTTAAAAGAGATGCAACTTAAGACAGTACTGAAGAATGCTGAGAACTTAGAATTGACACAGAGGACTTGGAGATGACACAGAAGAATGCTGAGGACTTGGAGTTGACACTGAGGATTGCTGAGGAATTGGAGTTGACACTGAAGAATACTGAGGACTTGGAGGACTTGGAGTCGACACTGGGGACTTGGAGTTGACACTGACGGCTGCTGAGGAGTCAATACTGGGAATTTGGAGATGACACTGAGTTAAAACTGAGGATTGCTGAGGATTTGGAGTTGACACTGAAGAATACTGAGGACTTGGAGGACTTGGAGTTGACACTGAGGGCTGCTGAGGACTTGGAGTCGGCACTGAGGACTTGGAGTTGACACTGAAGACTGTTGAGGACTTGGAGTCGACACTAAGAACTTTGAGTTGACAAAAAAAGGGGAAAGAAAGTAGTTGTGGCGGATGCACTCCAGGAGAGTAAGGATCTTTTACTAAATTGATGGGAATAGTGTCCAGATAAATATCATGAGTGGGGAATCCTATTAATCTTTATTAATTCATGGATTCAGGATGCACCCACTGTAGTTGTGAAAATAATAGAGGTTAAAATGTGAGACATACGATAAACATGTACAAATTGTGGTGAAAAAAAGAGTAGAAATTAAGTGTTCAATAGCTTTAAAATATAGGTAGATGGGGCTTTGAGATGTGGTGCTGATTATTGACCTGGGCTTAATGTAATTTCCCTTCAGGGTATATGTATCTATAAATAGCCTGTTATTGGCTTAGTTTGATACAAATCATACCCAAATGATTATGTCAATATCCTTGTAGGACCCTTAATAGTCACTCATCTGTGAATACTCTTGTGATCATATATGATTGGGGTTGTGCCAGTGCGTGGTTCAAGAGTATTACCCCTTTGGAGTTTGGTTTAAAAAGCAACAGGTATGCTATGAGAGTGTCTTACGGTGTCACCAGTAATATTTAGGACACCTATTTTATACTCATTTGCCACTAGAATCATGATGGTGGTATATATGGAGATTTTCACAAATATATGGGTACTTGGCCTGTATTGGCTAATTTAGTTTTTCCCTGCATACTTGTGCTATAGATACTACTCAATTCAATACACTGTTGCTATTGTTTCAATACACTGTTGCTATTGTTTCAGTATATTTCTGGCTATTTGCCCAAAATTATCAAAGGTAACAATGTTGCAGAGGATGGATACTATTACTGGATTTGTAGGAGCTCTAATGAAAAAAAATTGTACAATGCTGACACCTTGTGGTATCATATAATATTGCTCCTTAGTTATAGTCAATCTTACACACACAATCCTGTATTCAACAGAGATTTATCAGTGCAGGTACTCAACACAGGTCTATGGATGCATGTCAGTTTAACAGGAACACATTTCCTACACCCATTGTTCACAGCCCACCATCTAACACTATAAACATTAGTTGGGACACGTGTTTCGCATTTACAGCTTCTTCAAGCCAAAAGCTTGAGTTGATACTGAATACTGCTGAGGACTTGGAGTCAACACTGGGAACTTGGAGTTGACACTGAGAACTTGGAGTCGACATTACCAAGTGTTGTATACCAACAAGGGCGAGGCTGACCCCCTGCAGCACACTGGATGATCACAAATGGAAATGAAGACTTCTCAGGAACGCCAGACAGAAACAGCAACAGGTTAGGCAAGGGTTAGGCAAAGGTAACTTCAAGCACTGGCAGGAGACAGATGCAAAGCCCCCTTTAACAGGGCAGAAATAATTGGATTGGCTGGAAGAATCCCTGGAGAGGAATTGGAGCAACATTACTGCCCCCACACAGGAGACACCTAAGAGAACCAGACACACTTCCACCAGCTTAGACCCAACGCCAGACCTACTCCCACTGAGCATGTCACCACCATGGTTGCAACAGCCGTCAAGTCCTGCACCCCTGTGTGTCCTGTTCCCCTGTGCCCTGACCATACCAATCGGCCAGCAGGGAGTGTGCTGCTGCCCACGACGCTGAGACACTCTACAGGGAACATCGCTGCACTTCTCTCATGACCCCCACATGTTTACGCCTTCCAGGGGTATTTTTCTTTAAACAAAGATTTGATTTGGTAGTTATTGTATGTCAAATCATTAGTTATTTAATGTTAGCAATTACATGCATAATCCCAATATACTGATCATAAAAACAAATGGTCTGATATTTCTAAAATGGCCACAGAAGATGTACCTTCAGAGATACTTCTAATTTTTTCCACATGATTGTAATTATTGAATTAAATATCTTCAACTACATGTGTGTAAAAAACCTAGTTGGAAATGCGTTTTGTTTATAGAGGTACTGTATGCAAGCTGACTGTACACTATGTGGTATTAGGGGGAAGTAAATAGTTTCAACAAGATCTCTCCAGAATTTGCTTCTGAATACTGAGTATTTAAAAAGTTTTAAAATGAAAAATATCTCTTTTTTGACCCATATTTCTGTATAGCTCCAAGGTACCTGGAGCAAAACAGACACTTTTATATTTTTCATGGAATTTGAGTATATGTAAATTATTTTAAGATGTAATTGGTAAAATGTCATAGTAAGCATTTTTCATGGACTTTTAATAAATTACAAAATGACCCATGAGCAATCTTGAAGAATACTTATGTTAAACTAGCTGTAAATACATAGGTAGGCCTTGCACTGGCTAACAGAGGGCGACATATTGCATTTACAGTATGGAAGAAATGGTATGGGAATGTTATTACAAATAGAATATAACGTAGTATATTTTGTGGCACATGGTGATTCAACAACACTGGGCAAAGCAACATTGATTATTTCTGTCATTTTTATTACTGTAGGCTATTTTTAACCTTCTTGCTTCGGAAAATCACGAGCACATTGTCCTGAGGCTTTCAAATTGCTACCTGGAACACGTTCTTTATGTGTAATCTTAGTGGCTTTGTGAGGAATATCATAATTAGAAACAGGAAGCTAGGCATAATTACTGAAGAATAGTAATCAGTTATAAGAAAAGTAAAAAATGAAATAAAAGATAAAACATAATATCACTGACTGATAAAATGTTTCATAACATCTTCCCTGAGTGCTTAACCCTTTGAATGCCAAGGGAATTTGTCAAAATTGGTGTGAAAATTGCCAAGCAAACATTTTTATCCATCATAATGACCTGTAATGTTTACCTTATATAGGAAATATAATATTTTTTTACACAACATTTTTTAGTTGAATTTATATAACACATGTGAGCTACACTGGTATTTTTAGCAGATATTTTGTGCATCTCTCACAGAGATGTTGGCACTCAAAGAATTATAGTGGTCCTGGAGAGGTGGGGAACTCATTTCCCTCTGCCACCTAATTCCTCCCCCTCCTCTCCTCCCATTAGGCAGAACCAGGGCCAGTGGTAGGGTTTTTGGCACCCCCCTGCAAATTATAACTATTTTCTGTTAGGATTACTGTGCAGGGCTAAGGTGGAGGTTGAACTAGTTCCACCTCACCATTACAGGTGGTGGTACTCAGCTCCACCTCATTCTCCCCCACACACTTTAACCCATGCCTGCCTCCAAGATCTATTGCATCTCACATTGCTCCATAATCTGCTTTGACTATCTGCCAGTCTCTGAGGCTGCACCAATTCATTTGTCCCTTCTAGACTCAAATTTCACTTTACTAATAAGTAACCTCTATATTACCATAATAGTCTACCACTACAGAAGTATCCCCCAATATTTATTATTTTTAGATTATGGTTGCTGGTATTATTATTATTTTTTTTTTATTATTATTATACAAAAAATTGGTTTAATGCAAAAGCCTAAACTTCTTTGGCAGTTATGTTCCTAAAGTCTTAGGAACTATTTTAGAAAAGCAGCAATCAGAACATGAATAATAACACTAAATATATATATATATAGGAAAGTTGAGAAACTGACTGTTCAGATTGTCATTCTCTAGATGGTATCTGACCTTTATTTCGCAATGCCCACAGTATGTAAGGGCGGAAGTTTAATGCGGACTCCATTCAGAAGGCAGCAACTCCAATCATGTGGTCCGGAATGTGGTCACATGACCGGAGCCTAAGACCAAATGCCTAGATCACCAAGGAAACAGAGACGCGGCGAATCACGTGACACACGGTACCCGGAAGTGTGAGATCCGGAGACCGCGTCATGTTTGTTGAGGAGACGGGTCAAGTGACGCGCGGCACCCGGAAGTGAGGTGCAGGGAGGCTGCGTCACACCCACAGGTGTTTAATCTTTGGGACACTATAAAATGGACGTTTGGACACACACATATCAAGCCTTGAAAAAGGACCCAGACAGGGTCCGAAACGCGTCGGTGGGCAAGAACAGTGGACATTGGTGCGGAGGTGTGGAGCCAGCAGCAGCATCTGAGATCCAGGTTGTACCCGGGCGACTTGGACATTTCATGCATGCGCACTTTGAACTGTAATCAATAACAGTTCACATATCATCTGGTAACTACACTGCAGCATTTTTTTCCATTGGCACTTGACACTTAATGGATTGGATTTTATTGTGTGTGCTTTTATCATTGTCTATTGCGAACAGTGTTTTTCTGTGATTTATTGTTATTTTCCCTGTATGTGATTTAACTTTTTGTGTGTGATAATTAAAAAAACGGTATACACTATGCTCTTCTTACATGTGAACCTAATGATTGAAAGGAGCTATAAGTGATACCGGCCTTTTGAGAGGATCAAGCACACATATAGAAAGGGAAGTAACATTTTATTGTCATCTAGCGCTGGTGGAGGGTTACCCCAACCTTTTGTGATATTCATCTGTCTTGTTTGGGTGCCTGAGATACACCCCAGGGGTTTGAACACCTCAGCTGCTAGTGCGCACTTGGTTGAATACTTTATCCTTGTTTGAACTTTTTCTCCACTCCATCTGTCTGCAGTTCACTTTTGGGCTGGTCTCCATGGTAGAGTGTGCATTCGACGTAATGAAATCAATGGATTTCCAGAATACTCCAGTGTATTGCATCTTCTAGTGGAGTGCGGTGGGGTGAGGCAGGTGAGGCAAAGCCTTTCCTGTCATACTAACGTATACGCCAGAGTTTCGCGTTTATAAAGTATGTCAAAAATACAAAGAATCTATAAAAAAATCTTATTTTTACTATTCTAATTGTTTTTATAGTCAAAACTCTGGAGTATAAAGTCTATGGCAGGTGAGGCGGTGCCTCACCTGGCTACCTTTTCCGCACATCTCTTACTAAAATTCAGTGAATCTCCAGCAGTATATACTGCTGCTCTTGTGCATAATGCCTACATGTACCCCATGGCTCATATATTGTGTGCAAATCTGACTCTGGTACTTGCCAGGGACTCCTCAGCAGGAGTGGATTGGCCCACCGGGAAACTGGGCCATTTCCTGGTGGGCTGGCCCAGATTTTCACTTAGCTGTGCCGCCGATCATGTTGCCAGGGCCAGTCCTATCAGTGCCGGTGCTGGCGTCATTCCATATGTGGCGGCCACTGTCGGCCATATTTATTTTGGGCTATGGTGCACTTCTATGTGACCAGGCTGCGGCCGCTAGTCGCTGATGGGTAACGTCACCCGCGAGTGGACTTCATCGGTGTGGTGGACAGAAGCGGCTGCAGCGTGGGACCTGGTCAGTAACCCCCCCCAGGCAGTAGCATTGACATCCCCCATTGGGCAGCAGCGTTAACAACCCCACCCCCCGGGCAGTACCCAAATCCCCCCTGGGCAGAAGCACGCAAACCCCCCCACCTCGGGCCGCTTGTAGATTGTTCCCAGGCCAGATTGCGTTGCCAATCCGCCCCTGCTCCTAAGCCATTTACCTCACCGCACATCCCAGCATCTTACCAATGATTAGGTTAACCTATTAATTTACTATGCATTTATGCACCTAAGGGATAAACCTTTCAGCCCTAATACTGTACTCCTTTATATTACTGCTGAATTTTTCTGACTGGTGAAAACATTTCAATCTATCAGTGAGTAACCTGATATAATTAAAAAATATTTAAGATCAACTACATTAGCAGCATAAATTGTAGCTGCACTTTGACCATTAGTAAGTAACTTTGGTCCATAAATTAGTGTATGTTTGTAGATTCTGCAAAGACAAATACAAATAGTTACAGTAGTTCTTCTTAAAGCAAGCTTATTAGCGTGCACCATATAAAATGCAAACAAGCCTAATTTAAAGCAGTTGTTAGTAGTCAAACTTCATATCAGTATTAGATGATTACATTTCATTTGATATGTAATACTTCTTAGGACGGTATTTGATTTGTCCTGAAGAAGCATTGGTTGTAAAAACCTACATTTTTTGCAATTTTCCAGATTTGGAGAGCCAAAAATAAACAATTATTTTTCACCCGAAAACAGGTGAAACCTGTGTGTTTTTGCTAGAACCAGCCCCATTTGGCTGTTTTCAGGGATTTTATTTCCCCTGCCAGAGGCAGGGGAAACAAAATACCTGATACACCGTGACTAGCGCCAGCTTATCGGAGCTTATTGAATAGCCTACCAGAGACACTGTCATTCCTTTCAGTATAACTTTCTGTGTTTTGTTCAATCCACTCCTTCCTGTGGTCAGCACAGATCTATACCAGAAGTTTGTCCCCCTTAGCTTTCTGTAGCTAGCTAGCAATGCATTCTGGGACAAAGATGATGCTAGTAGCCATATAAAGTCTCCACATGGATTCAGGCAAACACAGCTCATATCGTCCAGCCTGATACAGCATTCGATGGT